>NW_010110734.1:18905-26752 GCF_000699245.1 Pterocles gutturalis
GTTGGCAACCCTGCCCACAGCAGGGGGGTTGGAACTAGATGATCTTTAAGGTCCTTTTCAACCCTGGCTGTTCTATGATTCTATGAAAACAAAGATAAATATAATTTCTAAATTATTATCATCTGGTCATCTAAAATATGGTAGTAATATATGGTCATGGATCTTTTTTAAAGTAGTTTTTTAGTACTAATATTTTCATTATTTGATGGTCTAACTTTTAGAGTTCAGTTTTGAAACTTTGTTGATGGTTAGTTTCTTGAAAAGTAATCCATCAAAGGCTTTGATCCTGTGAAAACATGTAGTCTTAATGATGTTTGTAGTGCTTCAATTCCATGAAAAGCAACATGTCTAAACTACTGTATAGGCCAGTGTAGCAAAAAAGAGAAAACCAAATTGTTCCTAATAAAATGCAGTGTGAATATTTTCAGAGATAATAAGAGGGGCATAGTAGTTTACTTTTTGACATCTCCTTTTTCGTTTCTGGCTAATTTAAATGTGAAAGTATATAATCCCAAATGTTTAGTACAATGGAAAATTTAGAACAGGTTGGTAATACTACATTTTGGTTATGAAGTTGTTATGTGAAATCTGTTATATTTGCTCTAATTTCTCCTTTTGTAAACTAAAACCACAATTTATAACTATTTGAATTTTTTGTTCTCTAGGTAGACTCTTTGTTTTTAAAGGCTGATTCAGATGGGTCCCGTGAATGACCACATATGATGCAAAGACAGAACACAGAATTTAGACTACCACTTTGTACAATCAGCACATTACAGAGTGCTGTACTGTGAAGTTCATCCTCCTTTCTATGACAAAAAGCAGTTAATTTGTTTCTATGTGTAAAAGTGATTCACCAACTATTTTGAAGAGGAGTAAATGAATACTTCTCCTGACATTGAATTTCAAGAACTTCATTTTATCTCAAACAAGTTTAACCGTTGCTGTAGTTTATAGGGTTATATTCCCTTTGACCAGCATACTGCAGGGCAGAGGTTAGTTTCATCTGTATGTGATTTGTCCACCTGCACTCATTAACCATTTACCTAGTCTAATGACAACAGAAAAATACATTAGTATGGAATGCATGTTTATGCATTCATACCTGTATTAAAAGTCTGGATAAACCAAAAAATGTTTCTTATTTCTCTGAATTCTTCTCTATTAACAGATCAGATCCACTTAATTTAGATGAGCATGACAAAGAATATAACTTCACATTGCCCTAGTAGTCACAGAACATGAGTTTGACTGCATTTAACATCACTTCTAACATGCAGGCCCAGTCCTGCATTTTAGAGAGATCATTCCCCTTGGAATTACCAGGATCATTTAGTTCAGAAAGCGTTATCAGGTGGATGAGTAAACTGAGATTGGCAAATGAATTATGATTTTAATGGGAGTAGAAGTGTGTACGCTCAGTTCATTTTTCCATGACTTTGTTTCAGTAAACTCACTTGCTATGCGTGTATAACATTACACTGCTGCCCTAGCACTGGGAAATGTAAACAGTTGATTTGTTTGCAATATGTTATAACATTTAAAATAATGCTGCTTTTTTTTCTTTAAAAAAAAAAAAAGTGAAAATTATAAATAAGGAAGACCCTTTGTATTTTTTAACATATCTGTCAGAGTATACACCTTAAAATGTCCTATACAATAACATTGACTAAATATTATTAATAATGAGGTTATCTTTTACTTCGAAAAAGCAGTTTCAGCATTAGTAATGTTTTCCCAATTAATACCTTTGTCTTTGTGTCCCGAATGATTTTTTACTCTAATTTATTTGGTTCTTGGATTTACAGATGTTTTATGATTTAACTGTGCCAACCCTTTTGCTATTTACATTTTTGTCCTTAAACTTTCAAAATATAACCACCTTTTCTAGAAATCCCTTTTCTAAGACCTATGGATGGATGTAAAAAACCATTTCCTTGCACTCTTATTGCTTAATAGATTTAAACCTCCGTCAGGAAGAAAAAAAGTATGTCTTTTTAACTAATGCCATGTCATCTCTTTAATCATTCTGATTCTGAATAATTCAGCTACTGTGGAAGTTGCAGCATGAGGATCTATAGCTCTATCTCTCACTGGGGGGAGTTTATTATTACTGAGTTTGACAGCAGAAAGCCCTGGCAGGTTAATTGCTGCAGCGAGACTAGCTGGGAGTTTGCTGTTGATATATAGTGACTAAAAGGAGTGAAGGAGATTGACTATGCCTGTTACAGCCCAAATGTCTTCATGCGCCTCAGGTTCCTCAGAAAGATATGAGAAATAAATGTTCGCTGTTCATTTTCTGTCTGCACAATACAAATAGCTCCAGGCTGAACATGGCAACCACAGCAGACAGAATATATATAAAAAAGACGAAATTTTCAAATTAACATTATTACAAACATTCCTGCCTGAAAGTGCTGAAAATCAATTTCAATATAGTTTGCATTTTAATTAGGTGTCAAAGAGATAAATCAGTTGTGTTTGAGGAACACTTGGCTGGCAATGACATTTTCTGATGATATCATGTCTTAACGAATATTAGATTAAGTAAAACCAGTGTTAATTGAAGGCATGGGAAATGTTACTGTTCATTAATGAAGTAAACTCTTGCTGGTTACATAGAGTTGTTAATCAAACTCAGTCATTTCACACAACAGTTGCCCCCTTCTTCCCTTCAAAAACAAAACAGTACTCAAAATTACTGAGGAGGAATGTCACCCATCTAAAAACAGGCTCAATTTTTTTTCAAGGTTTGTTAAGACATTCTTTATGTCTTAACATTTTTTTTTTGGTAATTTATCTTTATGTATAATAATGATAATGGAAGCATTGTTATCACTGAGGATACAAAAATACTCTGCATTCATTTTCTGGAAATGAACAAATCTCAATTTCTCCCATAAGAGAGCATGCTGCTAATGTTTTTTAACTTTTTTGTATCAAGAGAATAAATAATCAACAACTGTTTCTTTCCTCAAATAAAATTATCTTTACAGAGGAGAAAGTATATTTTACATGGTGCTTTTAGAAAGTCTCTTTGCAATGTGCTGTCCCTGGAGTCCAGAAAACTTACCTCTCTCCACTTGTTTATATTTCTCCTTAACCGCACTTTGCTGCCCTGTAGATCATCTCTGCTCTTTATTGTGATAATGAAAACAACTAAGGAATTTCCTTTTCTGAAGGTATTTAAATGAGAAATATCAACTCTCAAATGTCAGATCACTATACAAAACACAAAACATGTCCCACTTTTTTTTTTTTTTTTTTCTGTTTACAGCACTTGTGTACCAATGTGACTCTATTCACTTCCATGGAGTTTTTCATTTTTAATGTCAATTAAAGGAAGAGAGTAATATCTACCCCAAAACAACAAGGTGTGTTTACTTGTTTCCACAGAAAAGCTAGAGACACTATGAAATGTTTTAGAGCTCCACAGAACAAATGAGAAGATGATTTTTCAGAGGTCATTTGGGGGGTATAGGGTCACATACAAAATCTTAGCTGTTAAGTCTCTTGCACTTGACAAATCAGCTATTTAAAAAATATTTACTTTTAGATGCAATGAATTAATTCTTAATCAGTCTCATACGATTTATTTGTTGCGATCTCACCAATTCAATCAATGGAAAAAATGTAAATTAGAAGAAAGTGTTGTGGACACTAGAAACTAGAAATGTGACAACAAGGTCTAGTTGCAAGCAGAATGGAGTCTGCCTTGGAAAAAATATTGCAGTTCATGTTACTAGTAGGGAAGTAGTTTAGGAATAAGTTTAACTGTTAAGCTGTATACTACCTTCATTTACATCTATCCAGACCAACAGTTTCGAATGAGCCGGTTCTCTTTGCTTTTCTGAGTGGAACTTAATGTATTTTTCGTATTTGTTTTAGACTCATCTTCATTCTCATTTCTGCTGTTTGCCTCGTTGCTCTCTCCTTCAGGACTTGGAGACTCCTTCAGGACTCTTCTTCAGGACTTGTCTCACGAGGACAGGCTGAGAGGGTTGGGGTTGTTCAGCCTAGAGGAGATAAGGCTCTGGGGAGACCTTATAGCAGCCTGCCAGTACTTCAACAGGGCCTAACTACAGGAGAGATGGCGAGGCACTGTTTATCAGGGAGTGTTGTGATAGGATGAGGGGTAACAGTTTTAGACTGAAAGAGGGTAGATTTAGATTAGATATTAGGAAGACATTTTTGACTGTGAGGGTGGTGAGGCACTGGAACAGGTTGCCCAGAGAAGCTGTGGATGCCCCATCCCTGGAGGTGTTCAAGGCCAGGATGGATGAGGCTTTGAGCAACCTGGGCTAGTGGGAGGTGTCCCTGCCCATCCAGGGGGGTTGGAACTTGATGATCTGTAAGGTCCTTTCCAACCCAAACCATTCTATGATTCTGTGATTTCCCACTTTTGTGTTGCGATTTTGAGGAGGACGGGAAGGGTAGTCAGTCCTTTCACCTGAGCCGAAATGAGCTCACTTCTTTGTTTTGAGCTACTACTGATGGTGTCAGACTTTCAAAAGACTAAGAAGTCAACACTGGTGACTGTTAAAGTTACAAATGTTGCAAAACAGTACCACAGGATTTTAATGCAATTGTCTTTCAGTTTCTTACACCCATTTTCTGTTGATGCAAAGAGACAGTGTGGAACATGTCATTATTGTTCATCTCCATGCTTATAGCTTTATCACTATCAGAACAGAAACAGGTTAGATCTCACTGTCATTATAATCATGACAAGGCTTAAAACATTCTTTTTTAAAGCTCTTTCTTCAACTTGTACTGCTAGAACCCTTATGGCAATCTTTATGTTATCAAAATGCTCATTTATTACATTACCATGCTGAATTTAGTTCTGACATTAACAAAAGCACCACTCTTCAGCTCTCTGTCTGTAATTGTGAGTAATCTAAACACATGTATGAAGGAAAGGAAGGTATAAGTATGGCTTTTGCAAATGGGAGAATCAGTCCCTCTTGAATATCACAGTCAATGTTAATTGTAAGAACATCACTAACAACAAAACCAAAGTAGAAGAATCAAAAGCTTCCACAGTGGTTATACTGGAGCACACACACCAAGCCTGATATAATTGTGACACATTAAACCATAATGTTCTAACTCACCTTATTTTCCCACTGAAATTTTACATATTTCAGAGTCTTGAATGATTTCTGGTTTATGGTTAACCATTTCCCTATATGTAGGAACAGAAAAATATAAGAAAGATTGTAAGTGACAAACAGCGACAGAAAGATTCAAAGACATACATGACAGCTGAATTACTTTTTATTTCATAATAGAACTGACTTAAAGTTTATCCTTCTTCACTCTGTCCTTATCCTTTATTTCTAGGGCACTCTGGAGGGCATAGGAATGTTCCTGATCGTTATATAACTATTGTCTATTTCTTTCACAATGCCCTGGACCATTATAAGGGCATATACCTCTGTGTTCTCTCATGAGAGGTATGTAAGAAACATCCTGGCTTTCCTAAGTGCTCTAAGCCTTGATTCCCTTCTCCCAGTCTTCTATGTTAAAAATGTGTTTATTGCCCCTCTGTAAAATTTCATGCCCTAAAATTCCATTTCTGTAAAAGACATGGCACTTGTACTTGACAATGTTGTGGGAATTCAAATTTTAAGCAACACATATAAAATTTTTAGAGAATGATTAGTATATCTGTCATATCAAAGTAATAATATCACACTTTTGTGAAGAAAAAAAGTATTTTTAAAAAAATATGCCATCAAAAATACTCAATTCAAAAATAAAATTTTAATGATTTTGTCAAATCTGTGACCCTTCAGAATATAGCAAATTTACAGCAATTAAACACTGCTCATGGATACGTAGATGTGACAAATATAACTTAATCCATATCATCGCAAAGTTGTGAAAATTCTAGGGAAAAACATACCAATAATATAAAAGTACTTAATGCTACTAAATTTTTCCTTCTTTAAAGCAGAGACTAAAAAGTAAACAGTAAAAGCACATTATTCTACAGTTCATAATCCAAACATATCTTCATGAACAAAATTTATTTGCTTATAATGGGTAAAAAGAAAAATCCATATTTCACTGAATTAAATGGGATTAAGGTTTGGTTCCACGTACATGAAATAAAATGCAGTGAGGTTATTCCATATCTAGAATTCTAGAGATGTGGTTTCTTCACTTTAAAATAAGGACCTCAATCACTTCCAACACGGTTTTATAGTAAAAGAATAAAGGAGAAAAGTAGATGATGAGTTCTGTGTTAAGAACTAATGAACTCTAGTATATAATTTCTAGTAGTAATTTCTGATGTATATATACTGAAAATTTCACCATGCAAAAGAGCAAACTGTTTCATCTCAAGAGTTTCCTAATGAAAGCAGAGATTGTATTTAACAACAAAAGAAAGATTAGAAAGCATAGTCTTACTACAGCATGTTAGGCTCATAGTAATAAGATTACAGAATTGAGCCTTTAGGAAATGACTCAGAAAATTAATTAAAATTGCTAATAAATCATGCTGGCTTGATGTCCTAATGGTGGCATGCGGCGCACTGGCACATCAGAGACATTAGTTTGATTTCTCTGCTCCGGTCTCCTTCACTCCTTGAGGCAGTAAGAGCTAGCAGTATTGTGGAAACAGAATATTCAGTCCAAGCAATTGTAGGCACAAGAGAATCAAGTCTTAGGGGACTTAGAAGTGATCCTTGCAGTTGATTAAAGAGTGACATTGACTTCTTTCAAGCTGGAACTTTCTATAGCATGAGGCCTTTGTGGGCACGTTGTATAAAAAGTTAAAAAGAGCTTTTGGGCTTGATGAAAAAATGGGGTTTGTAAAGAGTGGGAGGAGTGGTGATATATAAAAAGATAAACAGAGCATCTAACTGTCAGCTTAGAAGAAAAGATGTAATTAATCGTATGTTTTTATAATCATACCAAGGAAGAGGGGTATTTACAGTTCTCACAGCAACCCTGTTGCCTTAAAAATACCTTACTTCATGGAAGGCAGAGTGGATTGCTCTTACATGAAGTAATTTTCAAATCTCCTCAACTTAAATGAGGGAGCAGGCCATTTCTATTCTCCTGTGTATTTAAAAACACCCGCCAAGTACATGCAGGTCATCTTCCAGGAGGCTGTTGGAAGCAGTGCATAGGAACCTAAACGAGTCCTGCCTGAAAGACTCTGCAGTAGGTGACATGCCCATTTTAGGACAGCTCTATCCATTCAGAGCTAAAATGTCTTTAAAAAGTACTTAGATACCAGCACGGGCATGTTAACAACACCTAACTGCCTATTTTAACGAGACCAGAACGTTTACCTTTGAACTCAGAAGGAAACAACTTAGTTAATCGCCTGGGAATCAGATTGATGGATATGTAGCTAATCACCACAATCCAATCCTGATGAATTTAAATCAGTTTCCATGTGAGAGACGGAGAACTAAAGCTCAGGAAATAACTGACAAAATGATTAATATGCTCTACCACTGTTCATTTAGGAATAATCAACATCTCTCCTGTTGTAACAGTATCTATTCAATCTTTGAAAATAAAACACCTGAGATCTTTCTCTGGTTTTTCATCTGCCTGTAAATGTCCACCTTGAACTTCACAGCCCCGAGCTTTCCCAGTACAGTAATAATTTCTGTGCATGACTAGAATAAATTCCATAATGCCTTGCACTGATAACAGAATTATTAAGGCTAACACCAGAGGCAATGTAGGCCCACAGATCAATGAGGTGGGTACTCCGGTGACAGATGATACAGAGAAGGCAGAGTTACTGAATGCCTTCTTCGTCTCTGTCCATACTGCCGGAGGCTGTCGTGAGGAGCCCTGTACCCCTGAAGCCCCAG
>NW_010110735.1:0-4844 GCF_000699245.1 Pterocles gutturalis
CCTCTTCCCCGGGGGAGGGGGCCCCGAGGAGGGTGGCGGTAGGGCTGGGTCTTCCTCGCCTGGCTCTTGGGCTTGGCCTTGCCCGGGGCTCAGCGTCCCGCGGGTCCTTGCGGCTCTTTGGAGTGTTCTTGCGTATCTGTGTGGCTTTTGGCACAGGCGGGCTCCCTGAACTTTTACTGGTCAAAATGAACACCTTCCATTCCCCGCAGGGCTGTTTTCTTTATAGTGTCTCAGGAAGCCTGTGTAATGTTTGTATTACCAGTTTTTAAACCCGTAACTGTGTTGAAAGCTACCTTGTCATAACTGCTAAAGGTAGGTGATGTTTTACAGACACTTGCTCTGAGGTAGCGACAGGATCTGGCCAGGATAGTTTTAATTAGGTTTTTTTTTTTTTTTAATGCCTAACTCCTAACTGCTTTTTAAAGGATACCTGTTTGTTACTTAGTGGTAGTATACATGTGGCAATCACAAAACTAGTTATTTGTAATTAAATAACAGGATAACATCAGATTTTGGCAAGTGATGATAATTCTGATGCTTAGTACTTGTCTGGAGTGTTTTTTCTTGGAGAGACAAGCTGTTTTAGAAGGGTGAGTCTTTCATTAGCAGGCATCTAAAATTACTGGTCAGTTGACTCTGGTTCTTGCACTGTATAGAAACTCTGTTTTACCAAGTTTCGATACAGTTTTTAGTCAAAGTAGAGAATCTTACATATGCTTTCTTCAGTCTGTCTAGTATCTTCCTCCAATCTCGTCACATGTAGGGATGTGCATAGCAGGAAATGTAGCAAGAAACATAAAATGCTTGACAAAATGTGAGCCTGGATATAGAACTTCTATCTAGTCTGTTTTGTTGCCTAAGAAAATCTTTCTGATAAAAGTCACAATTATATGAATACTGTTTAAGGACCGTGTTGGCAATTGCTGGAGAAGACTTTTCTATCGTTGCCTCTGACACGCGACTGAGTGAAGGTTATGCAATTCACTGCCGGGACAGTCCAAAATGCTACAAACTGTAAGTCCAGATCTTGTGATACAGATGAAAGATCTTTTGTATTGATGAGCATGTCACCTGCCTGGAATGATCTATTGCTTTCTTTAAGCAGAATTCTCAGGAAAAAAGGATAGTAACAAAATCAACTTTTGGAGTTAGTGGTGACTCTTGCTGTAAAGGAAGATGTGATGTTTATTTAAAACAGGTTTCTTGTTGCATGCTCTTGAATTTAGTTGATAACAGAACGTTTTTTAGCATGATAGAAGGCTTAGTGTAAGCTAGGTGTTTTTTTGGCTGGATAGTCAGGAGAACTTCTGTCTTAACTGTAGCAAATCCTGATCCTGTGGTAACTTGTTTTGCTTCGTCAGGACACCTGGTGTTGGTGTGTGGTGTGCCCACCACTGCCAGTTGTACTGTATCTCTCAAGTAAACCATCTGGCACCTCAAAGAGGTGTTTGTTTTAGGAGAGGTAGACCTGTCAATAGTTCCATTATTGAATTTTTATGCTCTTTTTATGCTTATCTTGACTCACCTAGCTAGCATCCCCTTGGTTTAAAAATATATATTGTTTACATTCTTTTGACTGTAGCAGGTGTTTACCTAGTAGGCTGCCATCAGCTATGTAAACAATTTTTTTTTTAATCGATAACGCAAGATCATATGAACTTATGATTCTTCTGGCTAGCTCCTTACTATATCTTTGACTCTCTGATGCAGTCCAAATTCAAATTAGTGTGGTACGTTCTGCTATTGCACATGATGGCTTTGTGTAGTTCCTAGTGACAGGCTGAGAGAAGATTTCAGTTTAAATTGTTTTCTGAATAACTGTGTTAGTCTGTAAGTATGTGTGGATGTTTGTAGACTCTCACGAATTTACTAGAACTTAAATTTCAAAAGTGTGTTCCTGTAGTGAATACTAAGTTCATGAAGCGTTTTGAAACTGAGCAGAGCTCACCTTCTACAGTGCATCCGCAGCCAGGTAACTTCTGTTGTGCCAACACAGAAAACAACGTACAGCATGAATGTTACACAACCATCGTACAGTCCTCTGGCCAGATGGAGTGAAACCGGGCTGAGTGATGTGATGTAGCAGGCTCTCTATCTCAGAACAGATCCTCTAGCAAGGCTGAATGGTACTAGCTAGAGTTAGGGGCGCATGAAGAAATTAAGAGTTTATTTTTGTCAGTCTTGCTGTGGAAGTCAGTGGATTGAAGAAAGACTTCTGCATGGTCTTGCTCATAATGAATCCTCTCCGAGATGTAGGTTGCACAAAATATCTGTTACTACATTTTAAACAACTGTTTCTGATAGCATTAGAGAACCTAAAAATATGTTTGGTGTTTTCATAATAATCTACTGCGTAAGCAAGTGGTAGAGTTCACACTAAATCTAAAATCATAACAAAATTTTACGTTTTACAGAACAGAACAAACGGTCATTGGATGCACTGGTTTCCATGGTGACTGCCTTACCCTTACTAAAATTATCGAAGCAAGGTTAAAGGTAGCTTACTATCTTATTGTATTCAGAAACTTATATCCCTAGTATCACATTTGAGACCAATAATATGATCTGTTTTAAATATAATTTTTGATGGTTTTCTACAAGTGTTTGTATCATAACTGTATTGCTAGTGAAAGATGAGGCAGGGAAAATTGATTCTGTGTTCTTACTAAGTGTAACATCACAAATCTAAACAATGGAAGAGCTGGAGAGGATACTGTTAATGAGGCAACAGCTGTTCTTTGCAAAACTTTGGAGTAATGTTAATTTTTAGCTTGTAAGAAGGCTTTACTTTTTTAGAGCAGTGTGTTTTCAGTAATCATGCTATTTAATAATCTTGCTTAGCGTCAGATTCTTCTGTAGTGAGGTTGCAGAAAATGTAATTCTGATGAACTGTAAAAGTTAGTGTTTGACTTTCTTCGTGGACTTGTGGTACCACTTGCAGATGTACAAGCATTCCAACAACAAGACCATGACTACTGGGGCTATTGCAGCAATGCTGTCTACAATTCTGTATTCTCGACGTTTCTTTCCTTACTACGTTTACAACATAATTGGTGGACTTGATGAAGAAGGTAAGACTTAAAAAAAAGAGAAAGAAGAAAAGAGAAGCTGAATTTCTGTAAGTGAATAGCTCTCCTTTTACATCTTAGGTATACTAATGGAATAAAAAAGTTTGTGTTTCTGTTCCTTCCTTTCAGCATTACAGTACTTACACAGGTTGAATGCATAGGATGCATCTGACTTGTTTCCTAGTTTCCACTACTAACTTGATCTTCTATTTCTGAAGGTCTGAAAGTTCAACAAATATGTTACAATTATATGATTACAAATAGAATCTGCTAATGTTGCTTACCTCTCATACTTTAGACTAGAACGCTTTATAGCAGCTTTGCTGGAGCTCTTTATTGTGTCTTTAAAGGAGACGTTAGCAGTAAAGTTGTGTATCTCTTACTGAGGCCTGTCATTGTGGTACAGGTTATTAAATCTGACGGTTTACTCCAGAGACAGGTTTCTGCAGAGAGATTCTTAAATGTTAACTAATCTCTAATGAATAATCATGACTTCTACATGGAAACTGTAGTTTAACGTAAAGTCCTTCTAGGACTTACTGGGCTCTTGTCCAGTGGTTTGGTTGGGTTGCTAAAATACTGTGTTCTCTGGCTTTGAGCAGGAGTATTATTTGGTAAAGGTTTGCTGGATTCTTTGGTACTCCAGAGACTGCTTGCAGAGAGCATTTTTGATGTGTTTCTCTGTACTGAGAATCTTTCTGGATTGGGATTATATACTTCTTTTTTTCAGGGAAGGGAGCAGTATATAGCTTTGATCCAGTGGGCTCGTACCAGAGAGATTCTTTCAAAGCAGGTGGATCTGCAAGTGCCATGCTGCAGCCCTTGCTTGATAACCAGGTAAAATAGTTCTCTCTTTTTTTTTTTTTTTTTTTGTGATCTTGGTAAACATTTGTGATAGTCAAATTAATGTAGCTTTACTTTTGGGGAATATTACTTTTAAGAGAAGTTTTAAATATATTACAGGTAGGACTGTTAATCCATACATTTATAAATTGTGTGGCTCTGCCGTCTCAGGAGAAATCAAAGTTTTGCTTTAGAATCTGTTCAGGTTTTTAATATGCTACAGTGGATTGCTTGTTTAAAATACAGGTTAAAGTTTTAATTGGGGAATTATGTTTCCCATAGAAGTTGTTTGGGTGTGTCTTCTGTTTTGTTTTTTGTTTTTTTCCCCTACCGGAGAACATAAATATGCCTGTTACTTGGCATGAAATAATATTAAATTAAGAAGATAGAATTAGTAGGTGTTTTGTACAACTCAGACACCATTTTTTAAGAAAGTTTACAGCAGTTTTACTTAAGAACATACTCAATTAAATCGCTCTAAAACTACTTGAAGAATATTTTCATATTTAATTGAAGCTGTTAATTGTTAAATGAGATGTTCTTAAGTAAAACTGCTGGAAACTTACTCAATTAAATCGCTCTAAAACTACTTGAAGAATATTTTCATATTTAATTGAAGCTGTTAATTGTTAAATGAGAGAAATACCAAAGCATGCTTTACTCCTTTTATTCTCTGACATTGGCATTGGTATTCTTTAGTCAATTGAGCCTGATGTCAACACAGCTTCTGTGCTTAAAAAGGCAATAAGCAGTCTTGGTTCTTACCAGCTGAGAAAGGAATAGAACCTTTTTTTTTTTTTTAACAGCTCCAGGTTTTTAGCTTTGACTTAGTTTTGAACTTCATCAACTGAAGAAAATAAAATATCTTCTGCAGAAACAAAGTTGTCATAAGTAGCTTTTTGTCACTTACGAGTTTGAGGCAAAGTAAGTGAC
>NW_010110735.1:4861-79961 GCF_000699245.1 Pterocles gutturalis
CAGTTCTGATGTTTAAGTGGACACTTATCAGCTAAAATGCACTATTTAATAGGACCAGTTATGCTCAAATACAGACTGTTATTTTTGAATTCTAGGTACATTGAGGAATATTTGATTTTAAGAAATGTTCCTAACTACAAAATTATTAGAGAAAAAGCTTGTGTGCTGTTCAGATACTGCTAACCCAGTGAGAAGTTTCTGAAGAATTAGATCGGTTTAGATCTGAATGTTCTTTGTGGTCTTGTACATGCTGAATGGGTGGGAGGAGCTATGCTTGCTTTTAACTGGATCTGCTTCTAGTGACTTTTGTAAGAGGATTGGAGTTGTCAGAGTTCTGACCATGCAGCTGTAAATTGTGTGGAGGAATGCTTTTGCCAGCTTTGGGTTTCTAAAACGGACCAGCCATTTCTCTTTAAATTGTCTAAATCTGCCCGTACTAGTGCAGAGCTGTTCTAGATGGATCATACTTTCTTTAAAATGCATTTTCATCTTTTCTTAGATTGGCTTCAAGAACATGCAAAATGTGGAACATGTGCCTCTGACCCTGGAAAAGGCATTGCAGCTGGTTAAAGATGTCTTTATTTCTGCTGCTGAGAGAGACGTGTACACTGGGGATGCCCTTAAGATTTGCATTGTCACAAAAGATGGAATTAAAGAGGAAACTGTCCAATTACGAAAAGACTAACTCAGTTCACTTATAAACATGTAATCTGTCATGTACAATTTACCTGTATCATTAAGACATTTGTCTTATTAAATTTTTTTTCAAGAAGTTTAACTACTGTAATGCTGAATATTTACTATCTTTGTTACGAGTGACAGTGTTTTTTAGAAACCAGAACAGTTCATGGTAAGAAAGCAGCTAAGAGTTGCAAGGCAGTTTCATTCATCTCATCTAATCTATTGGTCAGTCTAATTCCAATGTCAGTTTAGACCCCTTCTCGCAACCCTTTATGCTATAATATGGAGGAGTTTAAATTTACTAAAATGCAGATTCACGACTTTTCTGATAATGCTTTCAGTTCAGCCTTGATTTAGTGAGAGAAGCATTTGTTCTGTTTGTGCTGCCTTCTCTGCACTTCATAGCTTGCTTTTCCTATCTTCTCCTTTATCTCTCTGATGTGCTGTCTTGGCATTTGACCTCTTTGTACTTCTTTACAGAGACGGTATGAGTCACCTGAAACCAATTTATCGGTGTGAGAGGGAAGAATGTTAAACAGAATCTTCCAGAGTGTAGTCCTGGACTCTGCATCTGGGCTCCCCTCTACATGTTTCTGTTCAGTTAATGCCCAAAATCTGAAGCATCATCCTTTTCTGGCTGCTGGTGGAAAATAACTTAGTATGGAGATTCCTGAGTGCCTGTTGTTGAGTTTGGGGGCTTTGTTCGCCCTACTACTGCTTTTGATTCTTGGGAAATTGCATCAAGGGTAGACTGTTTGTCTGATGTGCTCCTGGAGATTAGCTGCAGTACTAGGACCTTTAGAAAAGCGGAGCTCTGTCATTAAGGGCAAAATAATGTTATGCCTAGGAATCCTTTCACAGTGTGTAGCTGTTTAGAAAAGGACGTCTAAAATATCTCATTGCTTGAGGTGGCATACTTATTTTTTAAAAGAATACTCTTGCTGATGTGTTTGACCCTACAGTAACTTTTGTCTTCTGTTTGGAGCTGTCTGATTACCACATTTCAGGTGCTGTGGATTTTTCCTAGCTCTGGCTAGTCTTCACTGGCGATGGTAGACTCAGGCTTTCTAGACAGTTTAAATAGTGGGTAGCGTTTTGAACCTCAGTAGTCAAACCGCTAGTGCGTTTAAACTGACTCCCAGTGAGGGGGAACTGGAAACAGCAGCTATTTCCCAGATTGTTCATGAAAACACTTGACCACTGGGTGCCACTGTTGGGCAGGGTAAGGAGGGAACACACCCTTTCCCTAGGCAGTGAGGTGATAAGGAAGGAGCACAGCATCCCAGTCTGAGTAACGCTGGGGCTGAAGTCCCTTGGTCACACAAGTCAGAACTTCCAGACATGTTCGGGTAACTTAACGGGATGTTTAACGTTATTTGCAGAAGTCATCTTAAGTGGCCACTGTTAGCTGTATGAATGACTGTGCAGCTATACACAGTTCTGTATTGAGCAAACTGAATGCAGTCCAGTAATTCTAAGAACCAAAAGCTTGTATCTATTTAAAGTACAAATCAGCAATACCAAATTAAATACATGCTCTGTTACTTCTATAAAGTCAATTAAAGCACTTTAAGCTTGACTATCTTTGATACCGGATTTATGTTGAATTGCACTAATGTTTAACAATAGATTGTTACAGCTTTATACAAAGTTCATGAACTCTCCTGAAACCGAATAGTATTTGAGTTGACATGCCTGCTTTTGCCATGGGTCTGTTTGCAATGTGCAAGATCTAAACAGTGAAGGGAAGTGGAACTATAATTTGCACCTGAATGAATTGAATGTTCTTACAGGATGCCAAATGTGTAGTAGAGCTGGACTGCTTCGATTTTTTTTTTTTTTTTTTTTTTTAATTTTGATGTTAAGTTTGGATGTTTTTCTACGTAAGGACAAAATTTACATCCAAAATAAATGCATGTCCAACAGATTGTAGGAATTATCTGTTTTAATTGGAGGTGACTAGACCTGTGTCTCTGTTATTTCAGGAGAAATATGAGGTGATTAGAGTGTTCAGGTCTCATTTGCCATCTCAGAAGAGATACAATAGTAGGTACCGGGGATGCAAGTTTTCCTGCCACCATGCATCAGTGCTATCCTCTTGGAGCACCCGTGCAGTTGAGATAGCCATGTTGTATCCTTTTCTGTTTTCCATTTTCCTGCAGAAAATTTCCATTTTCCTGTCTGAAGAACCAGCAGGGGATGGAAGCTTTCTCAGGCCCATTGGGCTGAAATACCAAATACCTTTTACAGAAGGTAGCACTGCATTCACTCCCTGTGTGGATGGGTTTGGAACCAGTGATGTGGGAAGGTTTGCTTCCCAATTTGTTTTTAACTTCCTAGTTTGCTTCCCAATTTGTTTTTAACTTCCTAGTTATGCCCTTCCCTGATGTCATCACCACTCATGCTAGTTGGGAGTTGCAGGAGTGACAGAACATGTAGAAAAACGTTCATGGGCTCAGCTAGAAGTTGCTTGCTCATTAGTATTAAAACACATTAAAAATTATAGATAAAAGGCACCAAACGTTGTTTGGTTGTTTTTTTTTAAATCCACCAAGTTACTTAGCTTTGTTTGCAAAGATTGCCATTGTCTGGAGCTGAAAGGTAGGAATGCCCTGACTGCAACTTTCGTAGCTCTGTGCCTGTACTTCCTACATCAGGTCAGCAGCCATCTCACCCTGTGTCTACAATGTAAATTGTTTATGATGCACTTTGAGCACTATCTAGTTACAGAACTGTCTAGGTTGGTAGGCTAGGTACAGCTAGGCAAAACAAATGCAACAATACCACTTACAGCTGCTAGAAGCAGAGGTCTGCATTTGGCAGATCTACTTGGCCAGAGATATCTTTAATGCAACTTTATGTAAGAGAAGGGAGGGAGAAGGAAAATGTTTATCTTGCATTGCCTTTTCTTAGTATTAAACGAGTTACATGGGTTTTTCAAAAGGCAGCTGTACTGCAGGATTTGACTAATCTCAGTGAGCACTTCTAACCACCTTGTTCAAGAACTTGCAAGTGACAGGGTGTGTAAGGAGCAGCACACAGCAGCAGCAACAGCTAGCTCGACTTCATCTGTAGCAATACTAAGGGCCACCTGAGGATGGCAATAGTTAGTTGCTGTCACAGGCTTCAGCACAATTACTCAAGGTTGGAGTAAAAACAGTCACATACTTCGGTTTCGCACTGTAATGTGCTTTGCGGTGAGATGGGAGGCTTTTTTTGATCTCAGCCAAATGGCAGCATACTGTTGCTTATATAAGGGACTGTACAAGATCAGAATCGGCCTCAAAAATATTTGTAATAAAGTAGATATCACTTTATTTTGGACATGTTTTCAGTAATATTGTTTATGCAGCAAATCCATTTTGTGTACAGGGGAGGGGGCTTTTACTATGGAAAGTGAAGGTGCTTGAGAGGACATTTATATTGCATATATGCTTCTAAAAGTTTAGTTCTCTATGTCGTTCACTATATCAGTCAAGGATAAGTTTAATTTTTCTTTAAAACCAAGACTTTCTTAAGGCTGAATCATAAAGTGATGTTTCATAAACCAGATAGTGAGCTTTCTCACTCTAGGATGACGTTTTTTCTTTTACAGTGAAATATGCCTGTAAGAGAGACACCACATATGTCTCAGTGTGATGGGAGTCAGGACTGGGCTGCTTCTGTTTTATTGCCGTTTCCTAGAGAAAAGCATTTTTAATTGAGATTGTAATACACTATTTGAAATATAGCAGCCTGAAGTGGTCCTAAGTGCAACTTCCTCTTTTACATTATTTTTTTACTTAGGGGACAAAGTTGTAATTTCTCACACTTGAAAAACTTTTTTTTTTTTTTTTTTTTTTGATGCCCCAGAATTATCCATCCTGGAAAGCAAGAGAAACCTGCTTTGGCGAGTGATCTCAGTTAAGCAATTCGGGATTGCTAAACCTAAGCTTGGGGAGAAGTGTCAGGAGCAAGTGGGGAATGATTAAAGCAGCATTCATGTGAATCTGACCAAAATAAAGTAGTCCTGTTCCTCCCCTGTCTAGAGAAGATAGCAATTACTTTATGCTCCTAAAACTGTCTTGTTCAGGGTTTCTGATCCAGAGTCAAGAACTAACTTCTGAGTAGAAGGGATGTGGAAATGACAGCTTTCCAATTCCTTTCTCTTTCTTTCAGACATTGCTTTTGTTTAGTGTGAATGTCCTTTGCCTTTAGGCCATTTGGGGCAGTCATAAACCAGACAATATGGCACATGGGCCTGAAGTTAACTGAAATTTGTCTCCAGATCTGCCTTCTCAAGCCAAATTCGTTTTGAGAAAGGGTTTTGTCTGTGTGAGTGCAACAGAGTGAGACCAGCCTTACGTTCTTTCAACTCTAATATGTAGTTAGTTTAATTCTATGGACCGTTTTATGTGCACTTCCTTTTCTAAGCAATTCCAACAAAGTATTCATAATTACCAAAGCATAGTTTAGCAGAAAAACAAACAAAAAATCCTCACTATCTTTCCTGTTAGGCTGTTCTTTGCCAGCAACTGTTAGGAAAAGGGCCAAGTTCAACTTCACTGTTCATTTCAGAGGCTCAAGTGAGGGTAGGGGATGGACTTCACTGTAGCCTGCAATAATTAATATTCTTTGGCAAAAGACACCTATTAAAGGGGTACTGGTAGGAAGTAGTCATTGTACCAAAAATTCAACCAGTCCTTTGCACTTTAGATCAAAGAACCATAAAAGGAAAGATAAAAAACAGGATTCCTCTTTTTGCTGAGGAAGAGGAACAATAAGTGGAAGATCACAAGTTGTACGGCAGTGTTATTGACACTTCATGCTTGGGGTAAAGTGCTTTTGGCTTACCTGAGACCTGACTTCTGTGAAATTTAGATATTTCTGTTGCTTGGCTTTCTCTAGCCACACAAGTTTAGTCATCTCCTTGGTGGTTCTACCAGAAGTCACTGGTATGCTGATTTACTTGGGTGCCCCCCAGGTGCAGGTATGTGACATCTGCAGTGCCTGGCCCACTAAGGTGGCTTAGCTGGACAGGATCACAACCCCACTGGAGCAATGCTCTGTTCAACCAGGCTTTGTGAAAAGTGTCTGTAATCAGCTTGGCAGTCAGGTCTGGTGGATGGTCAGGCTGTTTATTGGTCTCAACACTCTGCTCTCCTACTGGAGACCGTGGGTGGCTCATCTAGGTGCCTCTTCTTCTCCACAACCAGCCTGGGCTGCTGATGGAGCTGTACCCAGCTGGGGGTACCTGGGAGGTGAGAGATGCTGGAGAATGCCTCAAGAGTCTGTCCCCTATGAGGAGCCCATCCTCGAACGTACCAGTAAGAAAACATATTTCAGTTTGTAGCTTGCTTATACAGCCTTTGCAAAGAACCTCGTGCACCAAGATAGCAGAAAGTTAAGATGCCTGATGGGGGAGGGAGGGGTAGGAAGAAAGAGAGGGGGGAGGCTTTTTCTCAGGTTTTATATAAGTGACTGTTTTGGAAAAAGCTGCATTCCAGTGTCACTGCCTTATGCTTGGTCTGAACTTTTCTTGACATGTACCCTTGAATGCAGAACAGTTAACCCAATCTCCATTAAGTCCCACGGCAAACAAACATTTTGGTGCGGCTGGTATTTGTTTGCTAGTTGCAGACAAGTCGATCTCATTAGAACTGCATTTACAATTTATGCCAAGCGTTTTGAAACTGGTTGACACGCGCAACAGCTGCCTGAGCTGGAATGGCATTCCGTTCCCCGCCTCCATGTTACTAGCGCAGGGGATGGCTTGATTAACGACAATTAGATGAGATTTTTAAAAATGAAAGATAATTTGTCTTTGGAAGAGCCGTGCAGTGTGTTTTCATTCTCTGATTTAAAATAAGCCACAAAGTCTGGGGTTTTATGGCTTTTCACAAAAGCCAAGAGAAGTGCTCACCCTGCGCTAACCCACAAAATTTGAAGTAAAAACATTTTAAAGGATGATGCAAAGTGTTTTCAGCTGGTACTTAGTGAGCCTTTCACATTAGACTGCTCTTTAAAAAACACAACCAAACAAGAAGGGTTCAGTGGTGACGCTTAGACTTTTCTCATATGACACCAACATGGGATCATGGTTAAGTGATGCTGAACAGAATTCACGCAAGCTCAGGTGAAGACCAGTGTGATACATGTCTCAGGGTGGGCTACACGTTCGTTACACTGATGTATAACAGAGTTTATCAGCACTCCTTAACTCTCTAAAGATGTCACGTAGGTGGCCAGTGTCTCCTGGCCATCCTGTTTCAGCCAGAGCACGTGCTTGGTTGCAGCCAAAAACATTTCTGCAGAAACAGGATTCCCCTTGTTTCTCCAGGCCCTCAGTGTGGACCTGCTGAGCTTACAGCCTCAAACAGGCAGGCCCTTGGCTCACATCTAAACTATCAAATGTGTTTTGTTTGGCTTTACAGTCTTTAAAGTCAAGGGCTATGATGCCCTTCACCTCTATTAAGATGCTTCTTTATCAAAGGTGCACTCTCTATCAAACTCAGTGAAGCACCTAACAGCCAAGATGCTCTTTGCTGAGTATCTGGGGAGTCAAAAAATAGCTATATTTCGGCTATAGTGGCCAAAGCAGCATCTATATGTAGGCATTCACATGCCTAATTTAACCCATAAAACTCCTGCACAAATATTTAAGAGTGGTTTCTGGCAGTTTAGTTTAAACCCCATGGTCAGTTTAAGCCTGGTGTTGGCAGGAAAGCTGCCCTCATATTCACTGTGTGCCAAGACCTGGAGCTCTGAGCTCCAATTCATGCTCCCAGTTAAATTTAACCATAGTGCTACAAGATGTTATCATTGCAGTTAAAATAAAAAAAAGGGACAATGAATCAGACTCGTGAAATAAGTGAGGTCCTTTTGCCTAGTTGGCTCAGATTTAAACAAAAGAAAACAAAGCAAACAAAACACACACACACACAAAAAAAAGGACTTCTTATAAAAGAATGCAGTTGCAGTGGTTTAACTAATATTTTGACCTGCACAGGTAGAGGGTTTTTTCATGACCTGTTTCCATTCAAAGCCAAAATGCATTTTGGAGCTACTCCAAAAATTTAGTTTCTATTCCAGGCTACACAAATCTGTCCTTTTCTTGCACCATTTCCTCCTCAGCCTCCTGATAACAAAAAGAAACACCAAGGCCAAGCTACCCAGCAGAGACTAGCGGATGGTCCTTGAGTATCCAGTTTGAGATCCCAGAAGCAGTCTTGTCTCTCAACTGTAAACTAAAACTACCGATTTGTTCATTTTAACCGAAGTGCCCCAGTTAGTCTCATTGCAGAGAAAGTAAAGCCAGAGGTGGCCTGATACATTCAAGCTTCACCTTAGAAGATGTGGGATGAGCTCACAGAGACACAGGTTCCCATCGACCACTGCATCCGCATCCCAACCCACATGCAGGCATTTGGTCAGCCAGCGTGGCTGTAGCTACAGCGTTGAACTACAGGATTGCTGCCTTGTAAGTGCTGATTGTAAGTTTTAATGAGACAAGCCAATTAGATGGCTTGACAGACCATCACAACAGTGACGCAACCACGCTCAAACCCCATTTACAGAAGCAGCAGAATTTCAAAGAACTGCTTTAAAAGAAAAGTCACAGAATAGCTCGCACACAGCCCTGCAAACAACAACATCACCCACAGGCTCTGCAGAGCAAAAGGGGGAGGGCTGTGAGAGTAAAGGCAGAAACAAGACAGAAGTCAAAGGAATTAATCCAAATACTGATTTTTCCCTCCACTCAGCATGGGCACAGCTTGGGTTTCAGGTACCATCTGTGGAATATAACTGCTTTACGTAACTCCCACCCTATTGGTTTAATGGTGCCTACAGAGAGTTATAACAAGTTATATATTGCAAAAATACATGTGTACCGAATCACTTGTGCTAGGCGGTGCACTATATTCTCCTGCAGGTACTGACTGATGCACAGGGCTGTATTCATTGATCCTCCCACACCCACAAGGCATTTCCTACCTAAAAGATAGAGGAAGTTTTTATTACCCCTTGACTTCAGAGGATCAATAGATTTGAATTTTGAAATTTTTTCTCCCCTTCATCCTCCAGTCAGGAATTTTTCACACATTTTCCGCAGTCCTTCGTGGCTTGAACTGGAAGGCTGGGCATCCCCACAACCTGCCACAGGCAAGCTCTGTAAACACCTACCCCCAAACCACTTGTTTTTAGCAGGATGGGCCTGACATCCTAAACATCACCAAGCCACTAACCAGCTAACAGAGTGTTTGGGTGACATTCCCAGGACAAAATTCCTTTTGCATTGAGTGACTCTCAGCAGTTAGTCCTCTTCTGTTGACCAAAAGAGATGCAAAGTACAAGGTCCAGCAGGCTCAGCAAGGCCCCACTTGTCAAACCAGAGAGCATTTTACAAAGCTCTTCTCCTTTCCAAATGAGCCCCTTTTCCTCATTTTTACATACACGTCAAAGAAGATCCAAGACTAACAAAGAGGGTAATGAAAGTTGCTGGCTACTGATACAGCTGTGGCTTGTTGAGGTTATTTTCCCTAAATTAAAGACCGATACACACACCCCTGCTTGAACTGCATGACACACACATCAGAGAAAAAAATCTCGTGACCTGAGCTGATGCTGAGAGGAGCAGTTATTTGTCTTACCCACAAGAGTGAAGGCAACCCTTCCGGTGCTGCTGTAGTACCCTGGGAGAGATGCAGGCAGTGGCTGAACAGCTGCTCTGCCCTACAAATGCTGTCTGAGTCTTTCCTCCCAGCCTAATGCTAGATGCTATTCAAAGAAGTATTATACAGAGACGTCTCCTTTGCCATCAGCTCTGAGTGAGCCCTGTCCAGTAAGCTATCAATGGGAAGCATCCACTGAGGACTGGGAGGCACCGTACTGTGGTTTCAGTCTCAGATCCAGTAACCATAATGTGGCTGGAGCCGCAATGGAGGCCACCACAGGCTGCAAACTCAGTGTCCCTCCCTGCCTGCTTTTCCTGTTAGTATAAACCACTTGACACCATGTGAAGTATCACTGTCAGCTCTGACAGCATCTCAGGAAGATCCAACAGACTCCTACATGTCCGTGGGAGTTTTGCCTTAACAAGTCCATACCAAACTACCCCAGCCCTTGCAAGCAAAGAGCAACACTTCAGGAGGAGAACAGATTAACTCTGTAGCACTGCAAACGTGTCTGTATTTGTTTCTGTGGGGTAAAATATCCTGTCAAACAACAAGTCATTCACACATAGCCAGCTAAGTTTTCAATAAGCTGGTGCCCAGCTACTGTGGTATTAAGTGGCAACCCAGTGCCTAACAGCATCAGTGAAACTGAAGGATGTCCCTCTCCCAGCCACCCTGCAGTCACAGCTCAGGAGGCTCTGACATGCACGGCAATATGCGATATGCTTTAGGGAGGGGAGAGATAAGGCAGGGCAACATCATACAGAGCAGAGAAGCTGATCTGCAGACACAGAGCTCACTGGAGGTGGCAAGGCATGTAAGAGGCTGGCAGGGCAGGAGATACGTACCCCAAAGCTGCTCTTATAGCCCTTATCCCAGCCCCAGAGAAAGGGGTGTACCTTGAGAGTGTGTCTGCTCCACACGTGCATTACGGACACCGGTGAAGGGCCACTGTTGCAGGGACGGGGTGGGCAGTGTGCCCAACGACTGCTTGCTGGCTGCGTGGGCTGATGGAGGCGAGACAGCTGGGCACAGGGAAATGAATACCTTGTTTTCCACACTCCATCCAGAGCTCTAGAACCAGTCATGGTTCAGAGTGCTGCAGACATGTCAAGAAACAAACAAACAAAAAAAGCCAAACTGCAAAAAACCTCAAAGTGAGCCTACAACAGTGGGCTGAAAGGTGGCTGCAAGTCTGCAGCTTGCCTCCTTCACTGAAGAAAAACATCACAGGTCACTTACAGGGCCATTAACTGCTAGAGGAAAGTCTCCTTGGTGGTAGCACCTGCGTGTTTGGGCCAGCCAGTGGACCTCGGCGCAGCAGGCAGCAATGCCATGAGGAGGAGCGGGGCCAGAGCAAGTGCTGCGGTTTCCAGGGCTTTCCCTGGCGGCAGCTTTGGTCCCTACGTCCATCAGCCAAGTGGCTGAAATATGAACTTGAGATAACACACAGGCACAGGGCAAGGTTCCAGGGCCTTTCTGCCCGCAGCTTCTTCCTTCCCGTTTCCTCGGGCACCTGTACGGTAGCATGTCACGACATGTCAAAATGCAGCAATACAGCTTGGAGCTTGATGCACATCTCCCCTCTGCCCCCCCAAACTTGCCTGAATTTGTCAGAAACGGCTCAAGAGGGAGTGAGACCATCTCTCCTCTGTCGGCCCCCTCACAATAGAGGGTAGGAGCCCTATTTGTGTGCAAAGGAGAGGGGCTGCCGCCCGGGCCGCAGCCCTCGCATCTGTAAGGGCTGGAGACAAGCCGCACAGATAGGCAGAAATCAATAAGCTGGTGGATCAGAGGGCCCGGCGGAGGAGCCGCTCCGTGCACACGCACAGGGGCCGAACATCTGTCAGGCAAACAAAAAGCAACCCAAGCGGAACAAAAGAGAGGATTATTTTCACTCAAGTTCTTCTTCAGTCTCAGCAGGCAACGTTCAAGCCGTCCTCGTATTCAGACACTGAGGCCTTATGGAGTACGGGCTGTCCGGGAAATGCCAAACGCTGTTACCAGAAGACAAAAGAGAGGGGGAAAGAAAAAAAAAAAAGTAGATATGGAAAATTCAGACTGTCTTGTTGAGTGCAATCGAGCAGGGGGAAGGTGGAGGGGGCACCGATAAAGGGGTGGAGGGCAGGGAGGGGAGGGGAGGTTGAGAGCGTGATGACGAGACGAAGAGGTTGATGACAAATCTCCACAGCCGTACTTGAAAACAAAGCTGATCGCATCAGACATGCCACAGAAGCACGAAATCCTTGGTGCACAGCTATGGATTCACAGGCACTGAGGCAGTGCCCCCCAGCGCCCTCCCTCATGTGGAAGGGCAGAGTTGCTGCAGATGAACACTGGGCAGTCGGCAGAGTCGGCTCCGCTCGCTGATGTCCTCCTCACCCAGAAGGGTCCCAGCTTCGCCCACAGCCCCGTCACCACTGGGGGAGCAAAGACCTTAGGATGCCTCTCCCTTCTGCTCAGTGTTAGACAGCGGACAGGGTTACTTTGCAGCTTGGTTTCTCCAGCTCAGCTGTCACTTCCAATCGGCATGTCATATACATGCTAGAAATAGCTGCAAAAAAGTAAATTCGTGATGAAACAGATTAAGCAAAATCAGATTTGGGCTTAAAAGGTCAGAAACCTTCATCCTTTCTGAAAGAGAACACTTTTGTCCTCCAAATAATTTTGCAGTTTAGAATTCCCTCTGCTGCATTCACATGCTGCTGCTCTATGCCCTTACACCACTGTTGGCTTAGTACTTAGCACATTTTCAAACTTAATTTTTATTAGGCAAAAACACCCGCTTCGGTTTGGGTTTCCTGCAACAGTTTCATAGTATGTAAGCTGCCTTCATTGCTGAAAGTAGGAACTGTTCTAGATAAAGGTGAACTTGCCTAGTTGGAAGACTGGCACTCTGACCTTGCAGCTCTGTGCCCAGGGATGAATGCACTCACCAAATCCTAACCTGTAGCATCCTGCCAAATAGACATATGTCTCAGCCTTGAAAATGACTTGCCATAGAAGACATGGGGTCTTAATGGCATTTTAGGGAGTACTACACAGGTATATTGAGCCAGCTTCATTTTATTACATTGTGTTTGGGGTGGAGGAGGGATGTGAACTGAAAGAGGTTTTGACTTAAGGAAAACAGGCACCCGTGTTAAAAAAATACCAAAGTCATGATTGAAAAAAAAAACCCAAAACACATACTTAGCTGCTGCCTTATGTTAGAAGCACCTAAATTTCCTTTGTGGAATTTACAGTGCCAGACACAACTGGGTTGGCTGCCTCAGTGAGAGCTCCAGAATGACACCTAAAAAGAGTAAGCCCTGGTTTTTGTTTTGCTTGAGAGAGTGAAGAAGGAAGGACTGCCTTCCCCATCCCTGGGAAGGGTTGTGGGTCTCAGTCCCAGCTGGCCACAAGCAGCCTCCTGGACCTCTTGAACTCAGCTTCTACATATCAGGGAGAGGTAAGGAAGGCTTTGAGAGACTTACACTGCCTGTGTATTTTGCTCACCTGCCTGAGAGGAACCAGCGGCAGCAGACAAGGGGCTCTGTCAGCAGCTGGGGACAGGCACAGCAGTCTGGTTCCAGCAGCATGTTCCTCCATCACCAGCAAACAAGGGCATTTGCTACAGACATAACACCTCTTTTTCCCAGAAGCTTTGCTCAGGCAGACTGTGAGCATTTCATAGCTTGTAGGCAGGACAGTAACCTCCATCACCCACTGCAGATGCTGCAGACCCAGGTACCTTCATCACACATACCCCCAGAGACTCCCCAGTGTCTGTGCAGAAGAAAAACACAGGTTCAAGCAGCAACAGACATGGCAAGTCTGTGCATGGAAGGCATATCCAGCCTCCTGCACATGTCTTGCACAGATCATGCACGTATACTGAGACTGTCTCTCTGAATATTGAAAGGACTCACGAGGCCAGAAAGACCAAATCCTCTTCCTAAAGCAAAGTAAGTCATACACCAGCCTTTGGCACCTCCTTACCCAAGCTTCACTGGTCCTGAGTTGTCATCTCTTCTGCAGGGCTACAGGGAGTCTAGCCCAGCTTCTCCCTGGGAGGAGACCCAAACCCAGAAGCAGAGTCTGCTTCCCCCTGCTGCTGCTCCTGACCCACCTGGGTTGTTGACTCCTTGGTCAGCAGTTACTCGACTCACCTGCAGCCTTTCCTGGATGCCTCTGCTTTGCCTGGGCTGCCGTGTTTTGTAAGAAGTATTTCTAAGTGACTGCTTGGTCATGTGTCAGGAATTTCAGGGATCCCCTATTTACCTTTTGCAAGCAGTTCTCATATAGACAATCAATAGCAAATCTATATCTTATTTCACGGTTAGGATATTGCTAAACTTTGTCCATAGTCAATGTTTTTCCTTAAAACCAAAGCACCCAAGTTTCTTTTGCTCTTTTTGGTTATTTTTTGCAAGCCTTGAACCGCATGCAAGTACTA
Source organism: Pterocles gutturalis (assembly GCF_000699245.1). Lineage (NCBI taxonomy): Eukaryota > Metazoa > Chordata > Aves > Pterocliformes > Pteroclidae > Pterocles > Pterocles gutturalis. The sequence continues at coordinate 18,635 of NW_010110735.1, forward strand.
TCCTAAGCCATACAAGCAAATACTTCTATAAAGCTGGGCTTTACGGGGAGGCTGTTAAAACAAGGAGTTTGATGATATGTTGATAAATAATTCAGAAAAATAATACAAAGCTGATCGTTTGCAGGAGAGAAAACTGTTTCATATAAGGAACAGTATCCTCATAAAAACTTTTATGGTAAGGGAATAGGATAGTACATTGTGCAATAAAATAGGGAAGATTTTGTCCTTTACTTCCTACCACAGAAATCTGCTTTTGATTCTCCCTGCACAATGGCTTCTCCAGAAGCTGGATAAGGACCAAAGAAAAAGATGAGAAAGGAAGGTAGTAAAGGTAGTAAAAGTAATGCATATATATATGTCTTTTGTGCAACATTTTGCAACTTTACCTTTGGAAACTAAGCATGTTCGATGCGTTTATTTTTGTCCTTGTCTACCAGCAATGAAAGAGAAGCCATCTCATCAGTAGGAGCTTTTCTTGAGGGGATTGGTTTTGAGTCAATCTGGCTGCAAGAGGCTCTTTGATTAGGAGCCCTTGGAGGGGGCTTTTTTGTGTACAAAGTCTGACATGGCCAGTTCCTTAGAAAAACAGATTTTGGGGTTGCTTTGGTGCCTGTGAGATTGCTCCACAGTCAAAGGATAGATCTGGAAGACACAAGCCAGGGACAGGGAGCCTGGCCAGCAGAAGGCACTGGTCACCTGGAAGTGGAGACTGGCAGAGACGTGCTCTGAGAGCAAACCTGACCTGTCAGTTTGATGGTCCCTGTTTCCTTTGCAGCCATGGAGCACGCGCTGGTGTTTCCTGCAGCCTGTCGCACTCCCTTCTCAGCTAAAAACAGAAACAGTAGAGACAATGCCAATGTGCAATGTTGCAGACTACTTGACATGGTCCCTTAGACTGCAGCTTGGGAACTCCTGCTCCAAGTGCCTAAAAGAGAGACAGGACCTACCAGTGACTCTCAGGCAAGCAGCTGTGACACGTGCCATCACAGTAAATTAATGGTGGCCGCAGTTTTGACAGTTTAAGTCAAAACAGAACTGAACAATCAGAGCAAATTTTTGTCTTGTGGCTGCAATGAATTCCCTGGTGGCTGCATGCGGCCACTATTATTGTCTTTGAGAGTCACTGCCCTAAGAGATGAGTTCCTTAACAAGTGAACAAATAACTCAATTAGAAAATAAAACAGTACATTCCTGAGAGGAGCTCAGCAGCCTCTTCTCCCATTAGCAACAGTGGGTGTTGCCATGCTCTGCAGCTCAGCGAGTGATAGCTATTCTCCCTCCCTTCAGCAGATGACTGCTGTAACTGATTGCTTCACAACGTCATTCCAGTTTGCCTCTTTTGGGTACCATTTGCTGATATGTCGAAATGCGCTGATTTTGGTGATGTTTCAGCCTAGAAAAAAAATCCAATTACCGAAGACAAAATGGAAAGGGCAGGGGAGAGGAGCTAGATTTATGAGCTGATGGGTGAACTTCTTGTTGAAAAGTAATTATTGAGTACTCACTTTTTAGATGAGCTTGCTCTATCAAGGAGAGAGGAAGATAGTCATCCTAAGATCTAAAAACAGTCAATAAATCAAACTCAGGCAATTTGAGGATGACAGATGCACCAATCTGAATTATGTGAGGAGTAGAGATACAATAACAACTTTCCTCCAAGGTAGGAAAGAGAGAGAAAAGTATTTTTGTTATAAGTATTCAATGGGCATGGGAAGCCTCCTGCAAGGAAGAAAATGTCCTTTCAGTCTATGTTGTGTGGTACTGAAAAACAGAAGGGGTGAAGGAATTGTGAACAGCTGGTGAGTGGCAGCCCTATGCGAAAAGCATGAAGTGTGGAGGAGGGGGGAAAGCAATTTAAAACACTCCCAACAACAAAAACGAGCTAAAATCCTAACTTCAACAGTAGAATAAAAACCTAAACAGAAAAACAAAACAGAAGTGTTGGGAGTGTACTGTCAAACACCAGCCTCCCATGGACTGCAAGAGCAACAGAAGCCATTGTCTTCTGTTGGGGATGGGAACCATAAAAAATAACAAGCTGGGCTGGGAACATAACCGCTGTGTGCTCTGACTCGCATTTCTCAACTAAACCCAACACAATTCTCTCTATTGAATAGCAGGGATGCTCCACAGAGGATGAGTGCAACCCTGCCTAGCTGTGGAGATATTTGTGAGCACTCACCTTCCTTAAAAAAAATCACAACAGTTAGAAAGTAAAAAGTTTATTAAGGCTGTTGGGTGAGGAATAAATCATAGGCCCATAGCAGGGTGGTGGGCATGTGGGACAGGGACCTGCAGCCAAACACACAATGCAGCTTGCCAGCTGCGGCTAGCTCCAGGGGAGAGGTTTGGGCTGGGGTGGTTGCAGGCAGCAGCACGCCCCGCTCCTGGGCACACAGCTGGCACAGGGCTCTGCTCTGGGGCTCCTGCCCTCTCACAGCTGGGCTCCTGCTAGGAGGAAGGGAGCGGCTTATGCTTAGCCTCAGGTGAGGCACGCTGACTTTCCTGGCAAGCTGTCCCCACTGCACACTGTTATGCAAAGTTTGTCCCTGCTCACCTTCCCCTGCCAGGTCAGTATTTCAGAGGTTTGGGCACTTCTGCAGAGGGGCTGGGAGGAGCTGCCTGCTCCCCTCCAGCTGCTCAGCATGTGCTGGAGGACAGGGCGTAGCACGGTGCTTGCTCCACACTTGATCCCCCGGCCACGCTGGAAGTCAGGTGAAATACTGTGCAAAGATGCTTAAAAGCAGGAGATGATTTTTGAGGCAGGAGAGGTTAAGCAAACTAAGACTCTAATCGAGAAACAACAGTGATACATAGCATTGTGATGGATATGGAGAGGCAACAGGGCAGCAGTTATTCACCATTTCTCACAGTACAAATATTAATGGGCTTCACCTGAAATGATCTGTTGACAAGTTCAAAACAGAGAAAGTACATCTTCCTATGAAGTATCAGTTACAAAACTTTGGACTGATTAACAACAAAAAAAAAAAAACCCCAAAAGCAAACCCACAAAAGAAACAAATCTGCTTAGAATAGTCCATAAATACAATTCAACAGAATGACATGGATGCAACCTCAGGTCAAAAGATCTTAAATCGCAGACCACCAGCTACTAGAAGAATACACAAAAAGAATTGTCTGTCTTTGCTAACCTGTTCTTACACACCACTATTGACCACTCTTGGAGTATGGATACCAGGCTGGAAAGGTCTCTACTGAACCCATATGTACAGTCTTGTTTTCTTGTATTTTTCATTTGTGCTTTGAAACTTGGCATACTCAGTGATTAAAAATTAACCTGTCTTTGAAACAAATACATCCAAATCACAGGTATCCAAAGCACTGTGTTAACCTGTCTGCTGCATGTTCTGACATTCAGATTATTTAAACTTCTAAAAAGGATTCTGCTCATGGATGGGGTCATCTTTTTCAGGACATGATTGACAAGGGTCTATTTCTAAATACTTCCCATTAGGAAAAAAAAAAAAAAAAAAACAGCAAAAAAAAACTACCTTAATGGTGAAGCAGGGAATGACAGCAGCAGACAAAAGGTCATTTCTTCTTTGTTCTTCAAATCTGAAGAAAATACACAGAACTCCATTGTATGACTTTTTCATGCACAACATTGTGTCCCTTGACCCCATGCACATCTGCAGCCTGAAGTCCTCTGTTATCTCTGGATAACAGCTGTTCCATCACTGATTATTCATCAGCTCCACTTTAGTCTGCCTAAGGTGCTGTGAAAAGCCCCCAGGTTGCCAAGTTTGTTAACATTAATTCAAGATAAAGCCTAAAATTGCTGAAAAAGATAGGATAAATAATGTATAACTCTTACTGGACATTTTGTTTGGTTATCATCTGTAGCACATAGGCCTGTACTTTAACATATTGGAATTGCAGGATCTTTTAAAAAAATCTCATTCACTAGAACCCCCTAGTTCTCTCATGTAACGCTTTTATGCTTTTAATTTGGCTTTGGACAGCAAAATGCAAGGGCAAGGAACGCATGCAGTCAGCACCAGAGAAACAAGCAAGCCCTTCAGACATATGATGTGTGGGAGCAGAATTTGCAGAACAACTAATTAGTGAGGATTTCCAGTTAAAAGAAAGTGACTGAAGAGATGAGATATGTGCAAAACCCAACCCGTTTGAATGCAAATACCCCTTGATCTTTATTTGTGGCAGAGGAAGTCATTTCTCTTCTGTCCTCTCACACTTGCTATGGAGGGTACAATTCACTATGCACCTCCTCCCCAGGTAATTTATCTTCTGGGCTCTTCCACCCTCCCCAATAATTTTCCACCCCTACCACTCCGCAGTTACCAATGCTCATATTCCCACATGGGTGCTAAATCCCATCAGTCTCTCTGTCAGAAGGATAAGGATGGAAGAGGATTTCTTTGATCTACAAGACTCTTTCATGGGTCGTTTGTGAGGTGAGGATGGAAGAAGGTGAAGATTTCCAGTTTATCAGCAAGGTGTTGATGGCCACCAGATTGTTGGGAACATAATAGAGGACATTCCTGGGGAGAAAAAAAAAAAAAAAAAAAAGGTGCTTTGCAGCCCAGCACTAAGTTGTTAATGAGCTCCTGGTGTAAATTCATAGGGTGCAGGGGCTGTACCTAAGCAGGTGGCTCTGCAGTGACAGGCTGCCCCCAGTTATCTACTTATGAGTAAGTTGTACAGCTGTTATCCCTGTAATATCTGCATGCTCAGTATGTGAGTTTAGATTAGGGTTACAGAGTCCACAATGTGTTAGGCATATTTCCAGAAATATGGACCCACCTTACAGACCATAAACCAGAGGAGGCACAGACTGTGTCATGGAGTGGCCCCAAGTCCTGGTACCGGTGGCTCATTTGCCTTGTGGCCGCGTGTAAAATGGACTGCTCAGAAGTCATCACTCTTTGATCTCTCCAAATGTGATGGCGCCACACATGCACAAATGTTGCAGGTAGCGGCAGTTTGCCTGTTGTAGTAAAGAGAACTATACCCCAAGTGCAGGATGCTGACATGTAAGTCTACCGAAATGAGACAGAGGGACAGAGTTAAAGGTGCATCCTCAACCTTTGTTCTGAATTTCCCAATTTGATTGCAAAACTGACTTTTTTCATGCTCCCAATTTGCCTTTTGTCTCTTCCAGTTCATCTACATCACATCCCTTCCAATTATATCACACTCCCTTTGTCCGTATGCCAAGAATTTGCCGAGGAGTTGCAAAATCCTCATTCCCGATTGTTTACCTGTTTTGTACAGCATCTCTGCCTTTCTTAAGAAAGCAATTCTGCTGTAGCCTCCTTCTGTTAGACGAAATTATGCAAATTGCCTAGAATAAATTGCTGTATAATGGTTGATCAGCTTTTCCTTATTGTTTGCCATTTGTTACACAGGATTTGCGTGCATTTAAGAGTTTTATGTGTTTAATAGTTATTTAAGAGGCTTAGCATAGCTAATACCTTCAAGCAGTTCTGTCCCTGTAGACTACAGAGAAGTAAAGGCTACCTCTGTCAACACTGGCTTTGACTCTAGGAGTTTTAAAGATTGTTTTAAAAGCCTGAGTGGCAAAGGAGCTGGGGAGAAGATGCAACAACTGCTGATGTTGTTTTGAGTGTGTGCTCCTGTTTACCAAAACAGCTTCTGTCCCTCTGCTCATAAAGGGAGCTACAAAGCAGACCCAGCTCCCACTGGTGGCATGGGACCCACAGGATGTGTGTCTCCAAATTCCACATTGTTCAGTTACAGCCTGTTTCCACTCATGTACATGCAAAAGCCTGGATTCACTTTTGCGTGAGCATAGGCTCCTATTCTGGCTCAAGGCTGGTTGCAAGCGAACACATAGGCATTTCCTCTCAGTTGCCAGATCCTGTCCTCGTTAACACGTTGCCAAAGCATTAATCATATCTCAAATCCCCGGTGCCCCTGAGCAGCCTTTCCCTCCCAGCTGCCTCATCCCCATTCCTTGATAGACACACTTTCATCTCTCTCCCACCCCTTACACATCCTTGATCTTTTCCAAGAGCTGCAGCCCCACCAGAGCAAGCAGGCCGGGAACAATGAGCGGGTTGCTGCCCTCGAGCTGGCTTTTCTGCTTCCTCGCGTGGTGGAGGCCACTCCGGTGCACTCAGCAAAGCACACAGAATCCATGCAATACCTACAGCTTTTCTGTAAGCAATTAACTGAAGAAGTCAGGTTTGGTTTTCTTAAACAAATTAGCCTTTTAGTATTGAGTTATACACACCGTTGAGAAAACAGAGAGTAAAGCAAATACATTCTTGAAAAGCAACCCTTCTCCCATGCAGCCCTAGAGAGTAGTACTCACACATTTGCCCACTGCAAACAGATGGGCCATTTTCTTGTGTCTCTATTAGGTAATAGGCTCAAGCTGTGAACAAATAAAGCAGAAAACCCCCAATATGCCAATGCGTTAATTTTGTCTTCCTGTAGGTGTCCCTGTCGATCACAAAAACGAGTCAAACCCAACTTTTTGGTTTCTATTTTTTGCTAACAGAGAAAAAGACGAGCTATAACCTTTTTCCTGTGCAAAATAAACCGACCATTTTTCACAGTAACGCATATATAAAAGGTGTTGATTAAGCTACACGTGAGAAACAACAAACAGCTCAATAGGCTGTTTGTATATGTGTTATCTTTTGAGATAGCTGGATTCTCCTTTAAAACATTAATGCCTATGCATGGTCCTTACCAACCCTAACTTTTAATGATATGCCCAGAACCAGTCTCCCTAATGTGCACATGAATACACACAGTTATAGAATCATTTGTCATTTGCATGTGGTGCTTGATGTACTTCACTGGGGTATAGCTCAGGACAGAACCTGGCTCAGGCTGCACAGACCTTATAAACTAGTAACATATGTGAATGGTTCATCATCACTTTTATACACGAGACTGTTTCCGTGCTTGCATTGGAACTGCCAGGAGGCTTCCAAAGGGAACAGAATGGAAGATAACAACCTCTAAAGAGGTCTAGATATTGACCAAAACCAACAAATATTCTATATATTTCTCCAAGGTACTCAGTCACTTTTACTTATTTTGCCGGGAAACTCTTTGTCCTTGCAGGACTGAATTCTTCAGCCCAAGGAGGAGTAAGTGCTGAGTGCCACAGGGGTTTATTTGTGCACTTCCCAACACAAATCCAACAGTTCTTAATGCACTCAGGCCTATACCGGAGAGCTATAAAGGTGCTTCTCTTTCTTTAAAGTCTAACCTGATTAGAGTCACTTCTATGACTCTTAATTTACCACTATCAAACTACCTCTCCTATTGTTATAACCTTTCTTTCTTTCATGAAGGCTCCTCGGAAGCTTTTCACATACTTGTTAAATGCTCTTGGTCACAAAGCCTGCTCAAAGTTGCCTTGATCATGTCATTGCTATGGTGTAAAATTGAATTACTCTTACAATGCATGCTGTACCCTGGCAAAGTGAAGCCTTTTCCCACAGTTAACAGAGATGGAAGGCCTCAAAAAATGCATACAAGAGGAACAAAAAAAAAAGTGAATTTTAATTAAAAGGAGAAAAAGACCTTTTTCTTGAAATGTGGGAAGACAAGCTCAAGTGTGTGTCATCCAGTGATACTACCTCACTCTTCCAAGAGAGAAATAGATTGACTTGCTGGAGAGGGGTTAATAATAGTGAAAAATAAAGAATTTGCAGTTTGCTTAGATTTTTAAAGTGGTGGTTATAGACAAAGTCTAGTCTCCCACAAAGAGTCAAGAACACGAACATCTTCTTCATTGCTGAAAAAGGCTGTGGGATGTTGCAGGATTGTAGATCACAAAGTTAGTTCTCATCCTGATTTGTGTCCTTTTTATAGGTTTCAACATCAAATGAGCGAGGTTATCCTAACCAGAAAAAAGTGTTAAAAACAGACAGACATACTCCCTCTACCCCCAAAAGAAAATCTCACACATATCCCTTCCTGGAAAATAAGCCAGACTTATTTTCCTAATTGTATTCCTATTGTATCATCTAAATAAAGGACTTTGATTAGCCCCACTTTTTCCAGGTTCTTGTTCCACATTTGTAATACATACAACAACTAGCCTGCGCTGGCAGTCCATTGCTTCATGCTGGAGATAGCAGAGTGCCCCTTGGAAGCCCAAAGCCTCTCCTCAGGAAAGGTACAAAGCTCACGCAGCAAAGCACATGGACATGCCTAACATCTTGCTTGAGTTCAGCATGGTCCTCCAGTGACCCTGTTGACCAACTATTTTACTTGGTGTCAAAAAACTCAGGCTAATTTTCCGTTCCCCTCAGTTTCTGTTGCATGCCCTGTTCATTGCTATTATAATTCTCCGTGAAGCTCCCGCTCCTTCCTGTCACAGCTACAGTGGCTTCCTTCAGCTGCAGGTCTTCACATACTTGACAGCACATTCAGTCCTCAAGACAGTGGGCTGGGACCAGCAGGACCTCATGGCCAGGAGGTGTGCAGCCGTCATCCCCAAGATCCTAACTGGAGAGGGTCTAGATGCACACCGTCTTGTCTTTGGTAACTCAGACCCAGTCTCAGGTGCCTACAAAGTCCTAGCTCAGTTCAAGACAGTCCTGAGTGGTTTCAGTCCTGCCTTTATTGTAAAAGGAGCTATGCTGCCATGTCACAGGGTAATCACTTTCCACTGGTAGTTGTGCTCTCAGGTATATATTCTGATAAAACCATGCTTCCATGGTGAGAGCTTGTGTCCTGCCCAGGGGGGTGAATTCATTGTATAGTTACCATGAAGGGTGTTTGTGGGGAACTGCTGCCATGCTGGCAGCGCTGCCCTGCCCTCGGATGTGGGCAGAGCACATCTGGGGAGATGTGACCTCTCTGTTGCTCAAAGGGATTCCCAGTTAACCAAGCAGCAGGAAGAACAATGGGAACAGCATCCTTTTGACTTGCATGGTTTTCATCTTTCTTTTGCTTCCCTTGGGTTTTCTAAGGCAGGCTGTGAATACTGAAGTGTCACCACTTGCACTTAAAGACTTTGCAGGTGATAGTGCAATGCTTGTTCACACCAGTATGAGAGGAACGCCACAGCAGGAAGCCAGTTCTTTCAGACCTCTTTAGAAATGTGTGATAATCTTATAGTGCATCAACACTTTCTCCCTCCCCTCTCTCCCAGACTCCAATTTCTCTTAAACAAGGCTATGTTAGTCTCTACCTTTTGATGCTGCTGCTGACGTAGCTCTCCTTTCTCTAAATTTGCTCTGTTTCACACCTCACTATCCCATATCATTGCACTATTCAGTGCTTTGGGAACAGGTTTATGTATTCAGTCTACACCTTGCCTGCTGTGTTGCACTCTTCATGATGCTTTTTTTTCACATGTTTTGGAAAAGGCACATTTGGTGATAGATATGCAGGCCTTTTTATATTCTCTTTCTTTTTTCTTCTCTTCTTCCTCCTTGTGCTTTGCCTTCTCTGTAAGAATTGGTCTGTATTTAAATTTTGCACTTTTGCATCACAGTCCTCCTATTTTTATCATGTGCAGAGCCAGTCTTTTTTTTTTTTTTTTTTTTTTTAAACAAAACAGTTTTTTTAACCAAGCACCCCAATTCTGAACAGTTTTCCAGGAAAGGAAAGCCCCACGTTCAAGTCTGTCTATGAAATAAGTTAATGGCAATTTGAATGTGCATCCGTATCCCGTAGGAGCATGCTTACCACCAAAGTGATGTTTATGTATGTATTTGTTTCAATTACCAATCCACTAAACAACCTTTGAAAGATTGTTTTATCTTGATGTGCAATAAAGTTGAAGGATCTGAGAAGAGTTTCCTGCCCAGCTCTATTTATATCACTGTAGTAGCAGAGTGTCTCTCAGAGATTTGCTCATGCAGTCCTGCAAACGAGGCAGGAAGGTATCAGCTTGAGTTTAGAGTTGGACAATAAAGACACAGAGGAGACGTTAAGCAATTTTCCCAAGGTCACACTCAAAATAGAAATGTGCTCCCCCACAAGACTCTCTCTCATGCCAGACTAATACTTTATCCTCAAGCTCATAATTTTTAGTAAAGTACCTAGCAATATTTATGCCATCACCTGATACCAGAGCACTGAGTCTTCCTGAATGTTTCGTTAAAGCTGTGTCCAGACACTAAATTATCATGGTGTCCGTTTGGAGTAGTGGTCACTATATTGTCTCTTCTGCAAGTTGTGACACTAGAAGACATATGGGAAAGATGACATGACCAAACCTGTGCTGAGACTCAGCAGGGAAAGACCTGTCATCGTTCCCATCCACCCACATGCATACACTGGGCTCCCTGTGGAGGACACCAGGTCCCCAGGCTGCTTTTCATTTGGTTTAAACATTGGATGCTAATACTTTTGTGTACCGTATTAATCCTGGTGAAGATCAGCATTTCCTTCTTTAGTGCAACTGAGGTGTGTTAAAACCTACCAGGATTTACACAGCACATGTGGGTCTCTCTTAAGAAGCTCAGCTGTAAAAATAATTCTCTTCACACATTACAAATTTGGCTGTGGTGTTAAACACAGCAGACATTTGCTGAAGTGTACTCCTGGACAGACCAAGTAGCTGTTAAGCACGCTTAGAAAATGTTCTCTCATTCAGAGACCACCAAAATGATTTTTGAATAAGAACTCACTGGGTTTTCTTCGCCCTTTCATCTTGTCAGGAAATCTCTGTGAACTTCCCTCCTCTCCATTTGCTTTCCTTCCCCTTTCTCTGCTGTCATTTACCAGTTGGGCTATTTTCTTCAAAGTACCCTCTAAATGTCACAACCACAAAACAACCACAGCAAATAATGGAAATGCCCTAGTAACCCTTCCCAAAGCACTTATATACCAATGCTGAATAATTTGACCTGCTCTCATTCTTGGGAGCATATTTCACAGCAGTGGCAGACGAAAGGGAACAGTTTTAAGATCTTGTTCCCTTTTCTCTTGGTTCTCTTTTGATGTAAGATAGTTCTACAAATGAGCTAGAAAAACCCTACAGCCCAAATCAGACGCCCCTCGGAAGGAGTGTGCCAGCTAATACAGAACGAGGAAAATTCCCATTTCAAGTGCTGTTGCACATGCTTCACTGTGTTCCCCTGATTATAAGAAAATCACTTAAATGTCCTCAGGGACCTCTAAAGCAAATAATCTGTAACAATAAAAAGTTTGGGTATAGTGAAAGTGTGCACATGTATACCTTTGAACACAGGATTTCACTTGGGAGACACAGTCTGTAATACAGGATTTCAGGCAGAAATCCAGCTCTTACTTCAGTTTTAAGAAGCAGGAGTTTGTTAAAGAGCCGTGATAACTGTTCTTTTGATGATTTTTGCCAATGTATCACGAGACACTTGTTCTAAAGGCCCACACTAATAGGCATTTAATTATGTTAAAATATGTTAAGATACCCTACTTGAATACTCTTGAGATTTATGTATAATTTCATTCAGTGTTGGTTAAAGTTCTCATCTCCCAAATGACTTCTGTTTCTTTGATCACTGATAAATATGAACTTTGAACTTCGGGTATTGTGTATTCAAGATGTGCCTAAAGCAATATCCTCAAACTAGCTCCTACTCAAGATCAGAAAACACATATTTAAGTCATCACTCAAGTTTTGAAGATGATCGTATTGCAGTCAGAACAAGACCTCTGGATCTAATCTAGATCAGGGCTTTGGTCACTGCCCCCTTTCTCTTTTACAGGGACAGAACAATACTGAATGTATTGTCTTTCTCACAACAGTCTTCCCACCTTCCCTTCAGGCCTTTCACTGCCTGTAATTCACCTTACCCTAAACAAGCAACACTGACCTTATCTCCTTTCACCAGAGAGACACTTCAAACCTAACCTGAGTTACTCACTCCACCTCACAGAGTGAACAGAAGTGTTAAATTCAGCTCTCAGAGGTGTAGGTTTAGAGATATACTTATCTATACACATAAGCTCCTTCTGAACTGCTTTGCATCTACGGAAGACAAAAGAATGGCACTCCCAGTGGAACCAAACCAAAGTCTAGGTGCTTCCCTGGACATGGCTGGAGTCACCTCCACAAATGAAGCTACCTATGCAATTACGTAATCGAGAGAAAAATTGTTTCTGGATCCCAGCTCTGAAACTTGAGGACTGACATAACCCTGTTGCCTGCAGACTCGTTTCCAGGCCTGCACTGGAAACTCCTCTCAGATCAGTTATGGCAGCCAGGAGTTGGAGAATATTCCTTCTCTTACCACCACCAATTAGCCAGGGAAAGCCCTTGTCTAGGTACAACTAAACCTGCAGAAGGGTTCACTGCTAATTCTGCTCAGAAAACCAGCAGGATCAATACTGGACAGAAGACATGACAGCCAGTAGCTGGAGGGCTTCCCAACACTGTTTGGGGTATAACTACTCCAAGATCCCCTCCAAAGCACAGACAAAGCCTTGTTCTCCTCACTGTGCAGTCGCAGGAGCTATCTGCCTCCCCAACACCACGTGGCAGCAAGTTCTTCTAGTTAATCAGAAGCAGCATAAGCACGAGATGTTTGTACACCCCATCAGCCCCCTCTGTGTCTTACACAACTACTAAGGAGACAACTTGGTCTTGTGGTTGATGGCACTGGCCTGTCTGACCAGAAGTGTGTTGCTGCAATACCCATGCTACTTGTATGCTGTAGACCTTCGTCTTTCGTGCGTCAAGTCTGTGGCAAGGACTATCTGGCCATGTGTGGTGGCTGGTATGACATGGCTTCCCTATCAGCTGTAGTTTCTAAACCCTTACACAAGCAGCTGCTAATGATAAGATATCCTTTGTCCTCAGTGTACAAAAATAAGCAAACAGTTTTAAATGCTCAGCTCTGGCTTTTGCTGAAACAATGACAAAACGGTCAGTGGAGTTCAAAGGAAGGAGTCCCAAGCCTTTCAGCAGTGCCCTCACCCACCTACCAACCCTGCCTCCTCCATTTTCATTGCAGCCTCTTTGGCTGCTTACCATTAATGTACTGAAGGTCGTTATTTCCTAACCTGCCCTGTTGGCTTCGCCTGGGATTTACAAGCTTGCTTCTTCTGGTGATCTGATTTCCATGTGTATGAGATGAGGTGAGAGCATGGCCATTTCAAAGCCTCGGAAATGGACCTCTGGCACTGGGATGCTGAAGGAGGGCTGAGGAATCAGCATGAGAATGTTATCCTAACACCTTGGCCAGAATGGGAGCCCTCACACAAATGTTTATTTAGAGGCAGAGGGATGGCCTAGCTGGGCAGCATTTTATTTTTCACTCCTAGGAGTGTGAAAGGAGGACACGTAAAGAAATTTATAACTGGCAATTCGCCTCCTGAGACCTAAAAGATGCTACAAAGTTGTGGAGAAACAAAAGGCTTTTAAGATGAGGGAAGGAATTTGCTGCGCACAGTGAGCTTAAACCTACAGCTTGTTCTGTGTTCAGACAAAATTCAGACAAAAAGTTGATGTCAGTAGGATATATATCAGAAAAGAGCAATGGGATTTCACCTAGGCCATGGCTTTCAAAATCGGTCAGGATCCTTCTTGTTTGTAGCTGACAACACTCAGCAGCCTGACACGGTGTGGCCGCAGAGCTGTGCAAGGGGTGAGATATCTAACAGGAGATCAGCAAATCTGGTCAAGTAATGAAAGTTACCATCTGCCTAGCAAAAGCTGTGAGAAGTTATCTGGTGCTCTTGAAAGAGCACATGGTGTATTAATTAGCATCAGACACTAATGAAAGGCTAGCCCAGTGATTACCGCTGACCCAAAGCAGTGGCTGCTACTGCTGCTGCTTGGCGTGCGGTGCAGGAGAATGCAGAGAAAGGTCTTGTCTTCGGGTCCAGCCTGACCTGCTCTCCACTGTACCCCAGGGAGCTGCCTTCAGCTTCCAATAGCCCTCTCTCTCTCATGTCTTCACTCTATAACAAGGGCAGGGCACATGGCTTTTCATATTAACATTCACACCTTTCTCCTGGATGAGTACAGACATGGTATATTTCAAAACATTTTGTCCAACTTTACAAGAATTTTGCAAAAAAAGAAGCCTTTTCTCCCTCCACAACATCCCATAGTTCATCCTGTAAGTATATTTGACACATGTAGAATGTCAGCCAAATATTGGAACAAACTGTATCTAGACAGCCATATTTCAAACCCAGAAAGCCCATTAGATTTTTCTGACCTGAACACTTGTGTGTCCTAAGCGTCCTTGGCCATGGAACTTCAGCCCATTCCTCTGTACCGAGCAAGGCTTTCACTTTGGAAAGATGATAAATTGCTGTGCCCTGGTGGAAATTCAAAGCAGGTAAACAGACAGCATGGCCTTGACCTATTTCTCATACATTTCACACAGTTTACCTGCCTGTCAATTATAAGCCGTTTACATTAGTTTCCTCTTTTAATCACCAGCCTCTGGCTACCTTGTGTTACAGGGTCATGCTTCTCCACTCCAGATCAGTGAGTCCATCCCACAAGCATGCTTCTGACCGAAGCTGGACCAGCTGAGGAACTGAAGTAAAAGACCTAGCACAGCAGCTTGATCTTATTGCCCAACATTTTAGGACAACTGAATGAGATGAACACATTAGTCTGTATATGAAAAGACACTGGGCACATACTCCTAACTTGCATTGATGTGGCTAGGACTAAAGTGAGCAAGGCCACTTTTATGAACAAGCAACAATTTATTATTATATTTAGTTTTCAAAATAAAGGCAGCCCACTTTTGCTAAGTCATGAGTGTCGGTGTTCAGATGTCACAGCAGACTATTTTCTAATCAATATAGCATATATCTTCACTTCATGAAGAAAACCAGCTTGGTAAGTCAAAAGCTTTTGGTAAGGCATTTGTGTCCCAGAGATGGTAACACTTACAGACATCCTTATTTGGAAGAGCAACAGGTCCCAGAGAGATTTCCAGTGAACTGGCAGAGCTCCTGGGCGCTGCAACAAGTCTTCTCTCTCCCTCCTCCAGAACAAGACTGCAGGAAGACAGGCTGTTGTCATCCCAACTCTCTGAGTTGCCCATTTCTAATAGTCAAAGGAAAACCAGCACTTCCGAAGGGCAGATTTGGGCCCCAAGTAACTGGCCTCTGGAAGAGTCTGTCTTTCCTCCACTTGGAGCGAAGGGAACAACGAGGCTAACTGGGGTAGCACTCACCTCAGGTAACCAAGCCGCCAAAAATCAGGCTCCTAGCTCCGGAGCTTTGTCCAGAGACAAAGCAGGCACCTGCGGGAGACAATTTTGCCATCTATCTTAGGAGGGGCTGAACTGCCCTCCAGAAATACCTGTTGTGTCCTGACTGTCAAGAAAAGGAAGCCAGACTGTCAGTTTGGGTCTGCAGCAGCCCAGCTTTCAGACAGCTAACGCTGGGTGTGTGAGCACCCACCCCTAGGTATCATAGGTTAGATGCCTCCAGCCAGTTGACAAGAATCTGGGCCAAACACCTTTGTCAACTTTAGAGAGGAGTTTCACATTTTCAGTATTGAAACCCTTCTAAAAAGAATCACAAAACTCCCCCCCCCCAAGAAAAAAGCTAAAGAGATTAGATCATATTGCAGGCTATTTATTGGACACTTATATTTTAAAATGGAATCATGTTCAGTTATGTGACAGCAAAACACGAGCAATCAGAAACAGCTGCAATTATTTTAGTTGAAGGACTAAACCTTCCAGCCTGGGCTAAGATTTTGCATGAATGTTGGTCACTCTGGCTAGTGCTACGCTCATCAGCATCTTGGAAGATCAGATGATAAGCTTGCACATCCACATGGAATTTTCCGCAACAGCCACAGGCAAAACTTATTACAGTGATCCAACCTCAAACTTCCTATCAAGGCATTTCAATTCCCATATTACTAAAGACAGAGCACAGCTGGCTACTGCTTTTGGGGGCAGTAAAACTGCATGGAAAATTCAGGTTGTAGATTTAAAATACTAAAATAATTACAATGAGAAGCCCCGAGACCCTCTGAGTTCCATGCCTGACTAGCAAGAATTGTGCAAACAACTACAGTGAACCTGAGAAGCATTATACGTTCTTTGCAATGTTATAAAGAAGCATTCCTGATTTCTTTATAAATTATCAATCTCAGCCCATTTCTGAAGATAGTGTCAGGCAACCTGAACTGATAATCTGATCTGCTGCAGCAAATCCCACTTTGTTTTGATTTCAGCCTCTTTTTTTCCACCACCAATAGTTAATGTTTGATATGCAGGGCACTGGGATAATTATCACTGCATCTGTTTTCTCTATTACAGACTGCATTTTTAGCCATATAATCACTTACAATTGTATGGAGGATTTTCAGAGTGTGTTTACCAAAGAAGTGTACTGAGAGGCATCTGTTTCATTTAGTGTGGAATGAAAAAAAAAAAAAAAAAAAAAAAAGAAGTAAAAATTGAATACTTACCCTGGAGCAATGCTGAAATTATGCTACATACTAAAGTCCAGGCTACTGCTCTATTAAATAAATTTTTAATGCCTCCTTGTTAAATCTACTAACCTCTCCTGCACCAGGCATGCCCAGATATCATGAGCATCCTTGCCAATACTAGGAAGCAACTGATGGTAACCAAGAATAGAATGCAGTGAAATTTAATTCCCAGAGTAAAACCAGCTTGTATTTTGCACTGTTATAATAAGCAAACTCTAATTAGGTAGTACTAAGCAAAGCCCTGGCTTGCAGAAGCTCCGCACAGACTGCAAAAGCTCTGAAGGGCAGGAGATGCTTTATTTGACAGCTTCTGCTAAAGAAAATAAAAATAAATACTTATACAGAATATTCACATAACCCCTTGCGCGTTTCAGAGCCTGTGGTTTGCAGATCACTGCAGAAGAACTAAAATTGCAATACTTGGCTAAGTGACTTCCCACATATCTGTCTCGAAGTCTTGTTGTTCTTTGAAGATAGAGGAAGTTTCAAGTATTAAAACCATCTTTGAAATCTTTATGAGACAGTGTGACAAAGTACTTTGTGCTTGTAGGGAGATGGAAACCCAAATATCTGTCATTTTTTCCAGCTTTTCTTATGCTACTAGTAGAATACCCTTCTACATGGAGATACTCTCCTCTCACCTCTCATCTCCCTCCCAGTTAGTAGCTACTAGACCAGGACCTTGGGCTACAGAGCAGAGACATCCACTGTTTGAGAGCTGACACTTCACAGGTCTTGGGCATGTCTCAGCTGCGCTCCATGCCACACCGCTCAGCCTGCCTGGAGAGGTGTAGAGGTCCCCAGTCCAAAACCCAAAGGATCAGGTTGACTAAGTTAAAAACACGTCTCCCACTGGGGACACTCAGTCCTTACATACAGGCATAAGTCTTGTTGCACTTCTTTGTTACCACGATAAACTGCGCCTTTCCATTGCTGCCTCCCAGCAGCAAATGACCAAGCAGGTTTCTGATTGCTAAGATTTAATTATCCAAGCCAGAAGTTGCTTTGCATGGGTTTTACACTTACATTAAAGGTCTGGGATGTATGGTGACTTCCAAGAGGATCTGTAACGAAGGAATGAATAACCTATCTATCTGTCTGTTTGCCTGTCTATCCAGAGCTACCAGTGTTAACGGGTGTTAATAAAACTCTGCATAATATTTCAATATTTAGAAAACCCATCAGCATGAGGTGAGATTTAAATAAAAGCACATGTTTCAAAGTCATAAAAATGACCATCAAAGACTGACTTCTCATTACTCTCTCAGCTGGCTGCTGTCAGTGTGAAGAACTAAGCAATTCCATTTTTAATGCCATGTAAATTATACCGCTGTGTTGTGATACATCAATTAAGTTCTTTGAATAAATTAATCAGAAAATTCTGTAAGGATGCTTCTTTGCTTTCTAAAGGGAAAAAATAATAAACCCAAATACAAACCCAGGCTTTGTGTTTATCTGGTGGTTTGTTTTCCTCTGGAGTTAATTCATGGGTTGAAATCTCCATGCATCTATATTCACACACGTAAATAAGGAATGAAAAGCTTCACATTCTGCATGAAAGGCCTCAAAACACTTCTCATAATTTAACTTAATAGATGCTAGCAACATGCCAACTAAATAAAGTGCCTTACACACATTTAGATGAACCATCAGTTTCGCAGCTGACTGACTACTGCTCCATTATTTCTACTAATTACATATTTATCTGCCTTAAGGAGCAGTTTTACTATTGCTTCAAGTAGAAACAGCTTGCAGAAAGCCAAAAATAAAGCAGTATTATGAAGCCAGACTTTTACATGCAAATCCAGGACCCAGTTAGCAGGGCATAAAGCAGCAGAGTCATGTAACTTCACTAAGAGCAGCACCACGTCATCACACAACCAGAATTGTTTCAACTCAGGTTTTAACATGAAAACAGACAAGTTGGTTAAAGTCAGATGAACTTATGAATAATATGGTACATGTCAACGTCCTCTGGTTAGTGCAAACATATCAGTGCTACACAAAAGAACAAGAGTCAGATTCACAAAGCCTGAGTATCACTGAAGCTCTCATCATGGCATGAAGAGCTTGGGTCCTTTATAAGGGAGCAATGCTGTGTTTTGAACACAACAAAAAAGGAAACATAATCAAAAGTCATCAATTCAAATCTCACCTGGCATGAGCCAAAACACTGATTCTGAAAGTCTATGGAGTTGCACTGATTTATGCAAACAAAGAGCCTAGATGCTGAACTGCTGCAATGGCACGCCCATTCTCAAACTCAGTCCCTGTAATGTTCTCCAAAACTCAAGTCCCACAAGGGAACATCACAGACAAGTTAGGCAGCAAAAGTCGAGGTCTTGCTGGTGTCAAGACAGTGGGAAGCTACCTTATAGTGTGCTTTACTTTCTTTTTTTTTTTTTTTTAATTAATCTATATGTTCAGAGATTTTGGTGTCTGACATATGAAAGGTATGTGGTTAATGTATGCAGAAGGAGAAAGGATATATATTGTACACTTCTAGTATGGGTGAAAGTGCTGAAAGTGTATGCATGCATGTGTGAGTAAATGGCCAAAGCATGTTATATATTTTCGAGGGAACACACAAGTATTTATTTTGGAATAATGAACAGCTGACGGGAGGACAGAAAAGTTCCTCCATCCCCTTGCAAAAGCAAGCATCGTCTGTACTGCATTCTGGCAAATAATAAGCATTAATGCCCTTAAACAATGTGTACTTGAAGAAAAAGGATGGATGGATTGAGGGAGGGGAGGTTTGTAAATATTGCCCACAAATCATTCAGTACTTCTTTCACAGTGCAGTATTAAAGCCAGATTAAATTAGCAGTCCACTTCCCCCGCTCTCCTTCCCACTCATGTCATGTCTGTTTACCCTCAGTAACGACAAAACGTAGACAACTGTCTGCTAGGACTGTGGTGACATTGGCACACACATACCAGACAAGCAGAATGTTGTGGGAAAGAGAGATTGAAGCATCTTGATATACGAGAAACAATTATCATGGGAATTGTTGTTTCTCAATGCAACAGCTATAATAAATAGTTGCCATATGCTAAGCACAGATGCCTCCTTGAAAAGCAGCCCTGTGATGGCACAGCCCATGTTCTCCAGAGTCTGGGGCTTTGATGTACTGATTGGCTTTTTGCAAGTGGAACTGCTGCCCCAAGGAGAGGTATCTCAGGCCACTGAAGAGTTCAGGGGGAAAAGTGGCTCAGTAAGAGTGGTGTGCTTTTCTGGGGCGGGGACGGGTTGCAGAGGAATCTGAAGCTGATCCCTTAAATCAGGTGAGAGAAACTGGGATGCCTCTTGGTAACATGGATTTTACTTCTGCTTGCTTCTTAAAAAACAGATAAATTGAGAGGCACAGAAAATCTTTTTGGGAAAGAAGTACTAGTTGCCTGCTTTACGCATGTATCAGCACTGCAAGAGGATTCAGTGCCCTGCAGGGGTCTCAGGCTTTGTTTGATTTGAGGACTTGGTGGATGGCATGCTTGATATACACACACACGTGGACATATGCATGTATCTTCATTCACATATCACAAGATTGTTCTGTTCATCTAGACAGGAAAAAGTGATTTTTGTAGTAGGGGAAGATAAAGAAGCAAATGGAAGACTGTGAGGTTTTTCCATGTATTTCACTAACACATCACAGGAGCCTTGTGCTGTTCAACACAGAAAGCAAAACAAACCAAAAAAACTAACGGGTCAAAATAAACCAAGCAGACCAACTTACACAGTATCCTGCTGAGGCTGGCAGGATTGATGCTATTTTATCACCACTCCTGGTTTTGTATCTGCCCAGATCCAAGTTCTTCAAAACCCTAACTTCCGCACATTCACAAAACCCTACAGGCGCATCTCCAACCTTTCCCCCTGCACAATGCAAAGGCTACATACTCAAAGTTAAGTGCCTAGAAAGACAGAGAGAGCCCCGACCCTGGACCATTAAATGTTTGAATGCACCTAACTACCAGAACTCAGTGAGAGTTAGAAGGGTAGATTCTTTTGGAAAAAAAAAACAACAACAAAAAAAAAAAGTATAAAAAAATCTTATCTGTATCATTAGGCATCAAAAACTTTAAAAACCCGCTGCCTCTGTTTCCTTCAAAGTTTTACAGCACTCAGCAATCTGAACCCTTGCACTATGCTACAAGCAACTCTTAATAATTTCTTCACTTGCACTGAAATGAGATTACAGTCTCAGTCTGGGCATCCAGGTGTTGCTGTGACAGGAACATCTGTTTAACACTCCAGACTTCACTGCCAGCACACACAAGAACTGACACTACAGTGGGCTCCGCTAAGTGAGATAACTAGATGAAAATCTAAACCTGCCAACGATCTGTGTGTGTCACTTTAAGAACCCGACAGGGCATATATTTAGAAAGCCAGCTGTAAACCCCTTAGATAGGCTTTGGGAAAAGCCAGCCCATCATGCACAGCAGATGCTGGCTTCATAAATGTCACAGAAGGCAATGATGTAATCTGCTGTACTGTTTGGCTGACACAATTTATGTGTGCTATCACACAGAATGCTAATAGTTTTTAAAATACATTTTTTAAAAGTGTTAACCAAATTAATAAAACATGTTACAAAAATCTTGGCTAGTTTTTAATTTCTCATATGATTAACATATGACAGTGGTTAACAGCTACGAGAAATTTCCAGTAACTTTTCAAATTTTTAATTCATACAGTCCCTTTTAACCAGAAACTTTATTTTATCTGAATTCAGTTGTATGCTTTCTTAAGAACTGTAACATCAACAATACCAGGAATAGGAACTTCCTTATTATTATCCTATATATGCCAAAGATTCTGATTGCAACCCCCCACTCCCATCCCAAATTTAAAGGAAAATGGAAAACTGTTAAGGAAAATTAAACCCTGCCCAGTGGTTGCTATGCATTTTGAATAGCCCTTTTGTGTATTATACATACATACATACATACTACATGAACCCTTTATTGGCTAAATTTGTATCTAGTGTATGTTTATTAAATAACCAAAAAAAAAAAAAAAAAAAGCTGCTGTTAAGAGGCTGCCTGTTTTCAGCTCTTGCTGCATTTGCAGCAACACTTACAAGATAGCTGAATAAAGGACAAATGCTCAAGTGTTAAAGATTCTTTTTTTAGCATATGAAGACTTTACGACTTCACACTTGGAGTTCTCAGAAGTTCCTGTTTCCAGGATCTTCTGGGACTCTGACTGAAACCTTTGAAACGATTTTTTTTTAAAGCTGATCATTAAGAAAAGAAGCAAACCAAACAGGATATTTCTCACCAGCTTTGCTATTAGCCTATTAAAGATATTGTACAACGATGACAATATCAATATAGAAGCTATTTTAACCCTGTGAATTCCACAGCACCGTTTTATCTGAGGGGTGTATAGACTCAGACCCCACTGCTGCACCTGGCTGCTGACAGAGGAGCCTTTTCAGTCTCACAGAGCTGAAGAGAAGGAATGAAATTCAATCCTGGCACCAGAGTCTGCTTTAATTTAGACCTAGGACTGGAGATATTTTGCAGTCCTTACTTAAACCTTCTCCTCAAGGGAAGCACCAGCTGGAGTAAGGGACCCCTTTGGATTCAGCCCTGTGCGAACAAAACCTGGCTGCTTGCAATGAGGCTGCCCTGGGCCAGGGTGGCACAAGGAAGCAGTGTAGCCTGACAAGTGCTCCCCAACAGTTTAGGTCAAGATGTACAGGAGAGAACTGAGACCCTGTGATGAAGACAGAGAAGTGAAAGCCAGTTACTCCAAACTGGAGTTCAGCTGTGATGTGCAAGTTGGCACTTGACAGCTGTGAAAAGTACCAGGAGACATTCAATAAGAAGAAAGAGTCAAGACCCTGGCTTTACAGTTTGTTTGAAGGAGAAGTTCAGGCACATCACACAGCATCTGTCATGGACCTGAACTGTGTTGGCAGAGGGCAGGAAGCTTTCCTCCTCTTTTGGTCCGTGCTCATTAAGGAGGGCAATTTCCTTCCTCTAGATGAGAAGGCTTGTTCTGGAGATATTAGCAAGTGAAAAATCTGACACTCGGATGAAGGGAAGGGTTAGAAAAACAGTAGCTGATGGAGTTAATGACAAGAGGCTCCTGACTGGTAAATCATGGTGTGTCTAAGAGGAGTGACACAAAGCACTCTACAGAATAGATTAAGTTGAACAGAATGGCATTAATGTCCTGAGCTACAGATTTTGCCAACCCCTTCTACCAGGAATCCTACTCTAGCCTCTCCATGTAGGTCCTCCCAGCTGAAGACACTGCTGAACTATTCATACACCAGAGTACACTTAGGAGCTAAGAGGGAAAGCTTTTAGAAAATACACAACTTCAAACAATTTCCTCATTTCTTCTTACAAGCTAAGGTTGAAGCGCTTTTACAAGCACTGTTATGATATACTGCCTGCAAGGGGTTCTCCAGGAATCCCCTGAGCTTGGACTCTAAACGTAAGACCGCGTCTCCACCATTCCTCAACACTAGCAACGACAGCCACGCTTGGAGTGCACCTGGCTCCACGTGTCCTCCGAGCTGCAGCAGCAGTGAGGCAGGACAGCCATCACACCCGTGTCCCACCAGCCTTTGGCTGCCATGAAAGGGACAAGTACGTGTGGCACCAACATGTCCTTCTATGGTCAGAATGCCACCACAATGGAAATACCGAGGGACCAAAGGGCAAAAAAAAAGACATAAAACTTGCTAGGGATGTTACTCTTCACTGTTGTCACAGTGCTTCTCTACAGCCAAACAATCTGGACGTTTATTCCATCATCTGTAAGCACCTCAGATGATTTATTTCAGGTGTAACAGCTGTATTTTCTTGTGGCACATAAGATCTTACACATTGTTGTACACCTTATTGGCAGCAGTTACCTTACAGCACTGCTCAGTGCACTGCCTCACGGCCAGCCACAAGCAACACCTCCCACTCACGTTGCCCACTGGGCTCGCAGGGCCCGAGAGGAGGATGGTGGCTGTTTCTGACTCTCCCTTTCTTTCACCTCTGCTGCCCCGATGAGTAATTTCTGCCAGACAGTGCAGCCTCCAGGGAGCAAGGCTCAGCCTGCTGGGCCCCGCGGCTATTGTGAGCTCTGCTTTCTGACATGTCTGATTCAGGACAGACTCTTAAGCTTGTGTCTGGAGTGTCAAGAGTTCCTGTAGAGGGATCTGTGTCTAATCTCCTCTGGGATAGTCTTAAGTGTCTTGTTTTCCCTTTTCCTCTTGCTTGGGCTTTGTCCTTTTTGGTTTGCATGCCGGCTAAGTTCTCAAGTTGACAGCAGTTACTGAGAACCTGAAGGTAACTTCAAGTATCTCTTTCACAGGGAGAAATTCCTCCTATTTTCCTCAGCTCTACTTTGCATAGACTGAGTATTTGCCTTGGCTCATTACCTTAATTGTTCTGCTCAAACACCGATAGGGTATCTGTGTTTGACTCCCAAGTTTTCCAAGGCATTAAAAAAAAGGGCAAGAATAACCAATGGTTTCAAGCATGCAGTGCATGTTTCAAATAAGCAAAACCTCACATTTGAAGAGCTGTGTCCATGTTCATTGTACCTCACTACATCTTCAAAGGAGATGAGCTGCTGGAAAAAGTGACTTTCACATCAGATTCCTAAATACACACCTCAGCAGATAAGGAAGTGCCCAAAGCATCAAGGAATTCACAACTGCAATGAAGTCACTAGGAGCTGATGAAATATTACTGCACAGAGATAAAAGCCTGATGTTCAACAACCATTTTAAGCCAAGTTCACTGAAAAGACAAAGTTTGTTCCATCATTTTCTGCATGTTTGCCTATCTTCATGTATGCTCAGCTCTCTTAATGGCCTGTGACTTAACTAGCCAGTTTCTGCCAGGTTTGATGGAGGTTGAAATTACACTCCAAGATATTAAATTCCTGCAAGTCTCCCCAAAACTTGGCTTGAAGAAGGTAGTTCTGTTTGTGCCCTTATTGGATAAAAGTCTTTACCAGAAGATAAACCTTACTAGGTGCAAGGAATCCATATGTGAGACACTATGAGTCTCAGTCATGGGGAAAACCCTAGACTAGAGCCAACACTTTATTAAACACCAGGGTATACAAACATGAAACAGAAATCCTGCAGAGATCATGCTTCTCCAGTTCCTCTACTCTTGCCATGGAACTTCTTGTCTTAAATTTTTAACAAATTTTCTTAGGTGGATGATTCTCAGTTTTCCTTCTCTTGGTCATTATGAGCCATTTAAAACATCCAAATCAAAAGAGAAATACAAAGTATTATACAGGCAGTCAATCTACCTTATTAATCAGATTATGTAGTCTGTTACCACTTGTATGTTTGCTCCTTCTACCTACCATCTAAATGAAGGTAATCAAAGAAAAGTGAGAGGGAGAACTGTACTAATGGTGTTCTGCACGGGCAATTGCTTTCTGAAGGTAATATTTATTTTGTTTATGGCACTACCAAATACTGCTGGACAGGGCTGATAGGGGCATTTGCAACCACAGGAAATTTAGCCAAATATGGTGTTTTGCTAAGGATTAAATGCTTCCCAGGAACATATCCATTTCAACAATTTTCTGGTCCAGATCCATCTAGTCACTTCTTATTAGAGAGAGAGTGGAGAATGAAGAGAAAGGTTTGAGTTTTCAAGGCTATGTACATGAAAATCCACCAACAAGGGAGTTACCTGTCTGATTTTAAAGGTAAGCCAGAAAAATAATAGCAATATCAGAAATTTATGTGAATTGAACAAAATAAAGCATTGAATGAAAGCACTTTGTTCTGAGAGGAATCCATCTTTGCATTATTTTGCTGTTGCATCCTACCGAGTTGTTGAATTCTGCCCTTTTGCTAAAATTTCCCACCCTCTGCTTGGCTAAGGAAAGTCAGGGGTAGTGTAAAGATTATTTGTATTTCTCCTCCTATTACTGTTTGAGTACTTGTCGAGCTGGAAACACAGCACTTTTCCTCTTAATCAGTGACTCTAGTTAAGCAGTATCATCTGAAGTGTCAAATTTTGAGTTAGGATGGATTTATCTGTAGGAGTCAGCAGACTTTTCATTATCTCTGTGGTTTGGCTGTTGTTACAGAACTTATCTATGTGGTTTAGCAGTTTGATGACAAATTACTACTATCAATCTGGTTAGCTTTTCCAAGATGGTCACCAAATAAATGAAAACTGAATGCCACAATATCAGTTTTCATTATACATATGCTCATTCTATTTATGTTTACACAGTGGTGAACTTTGCTGCTGCCTCTAATACACGCATCTTTTATTGCAAATTTGAAATATTAGTGTCACATCAATGAAAGTAAGTAGTGAAGAGAGGAGGAGTGAACATATTTGAAACAACCCAGAAAATGCACACACTTTGCACACTTTCAGAAGGCTGAGCTCTAACCTAAATCCACATCTGAGCATGCATTTGCAAATACTCTTCTGAAAGCTGCCTACATCTGAAGCCAGATTCTGTTTCAGGATGCTGCCAAATTCTTGAACAAAAACAAAACATCACAGATTCAGGATTATGAGAAGTAAGAATAACCATGGCCAAAACAAAGTCTTTCGGGATGTCACTGGGTCAAAGGAGTAAGGCAACAAAGGCTGAGAAGGGAGAAACTTCTAGGAAAACAAAGAAACACTATCCAAGGAGTAGGAATGCCCAGCTCCAAACCCTGCCTTCCAAATACTTGAAAAGACAAAGAAGTAGTAACTGCCTGTATAATGGAATACACCATGTGATGATGTGCAAATAAGGAATATTGCAAAGAACCAGAATCCTTGTCATTTTCAATAGAGAAACTGTGCCTGCAAGAGTTCATTAATTACTGGTGGTGTTGCTATTTGTACTTTAAAGCAAAGGCAGACAAAATAACAGCACTGAGCAATATCAGGTGGATAACCCAAATTCTGAATATTCTGCAGGAAAACACCCTTTGAATACCAAGTGATCCTTGCATTTATTATAAAGAGTCTTTGTTAATCCAGATTTGATAGCAACTTTTATCTCAAAGCAATCACGTTTCTATTGAAAAAGAAAAAATGTAACCCAATAAATAATATTTCAACTGAAAAACAAAACCTTCGAAGCCTGAAAGACCAGGTTTGAAGGAGACAGTAGATACGTGTCAGCCAGGGTGACAAAGGGAAACAGACTGTGTATCCAGACAACTTGTTGATGGATATGCTTGCCAAAGATAATTTAGTGCTGAACACAGAGCTGAAAGCAACCAAGTAAAAATCAATAGGAATCCAGGTGCTGTTTAGAGCAGTTTTACAGAGGACAGCAGACATCAAAGTATGCAGTGAGAGTGAGCTGTGGCCTTTTCAGCCCTCAGAACTGAATTAAGTCAAATGCACATGGCTTCTTCATACAATGCTAACAGGATAGAAGGAAGACTTAAGCCCATCAACAGAGCAACGGATAAACCTCTTTGACTAAGACTTAGTTTATTTAGTCAGATGGGAAAAAAAGAAACAATCCACCAAAGCCCCCCTGAAACCATCACTATCCCATCTGTCTGTGTTATTAACAAAGACTTGTCCAAAGGCTGAGTGGTGTTAACAAGGCATCTCTGCTCATTTGAACTACACGAAGGTGCAGAAAGTCATAAAGTTAATACATTGTTAAACATTTACCAGACAATAACAACAAAAGGTGGTGAGAAATCCAAGAGGATCCACTACCAGCATTTATTTTAAGGACACAACTGCAAGCCACAAAATCCAAATAAGAGACAATTTTTTCTCTTGTCTCATCAGCAAGTCAAACTTCATCAAATTCTTGCTTAAAAGACTCTGCACGTGTGAGTGTGTGTGAATAAATCACAAAGGTAAAGGGCATCACATCTCTATTCAGCTGTGATCCTCTCTTTCTTACCAACCAAAGACTGCCACAAGAAAACAGAACTACTCAACGTACCACTAAAGAAGGAAGGTGTGTGTTATACTGCATGCTGAAATGATGGGTAAAATCCAGCAGTAACACAGATCTTGGCTAATGCATGAGAAAGTCAGAAAACAGACAGAAAACATCCCTCACTGACAGTAATATAATAGCGTGCTCCCCCGGGACTGACGCGTGCAGGGTACTGATTGGCCTGCATGTCTTCTGGGGTTGCGATGCTGTTAGTGCTTTTTTTCAGACAAAGGAAAACTGGGAGCCCTAGAACTCATGCAAAGAAAATGCCATTATCAATATAACTTCTCAGTGTTTGGACAACCCTGGGAGCTTTCATCAGGCTTCTTTCAGAAATTACAAGAATTCACATGCCATCTGCTTGTCCCTAAAAGTGCAACAACTGATTCTATTATCAACCCTTCTCTGCCAAAAGGGATGAAATCGACTCCAGCCAGCTCCCCCCATGCAAAGATTGCTTATTCCAGCATGAACTGCATGCAGACTATTAGGCAGGAATTTGGAGACGATTCTGCAATGTGAACCCACTCTGCTGGATCCAACAAGTTACGGCTGGACAACTAATGCCAAAGGGAATCTGGACATTCAGTGGATGCCTGAATCATCATCACCCAAAACTGTCCTGAAACTTATGAATTACAGATGTGTAACATCCATTTCTGCCAAACCAATGAATGCTTATGCATTAGTAATGCCTTCAAATGCACAAAGATATGCAAGTTCCAAGCCATACCAACTAAGTGACTAATGGTGGAAAGGAACAGAGTATGCAAGATCACTTCAGCGAAGATTTGGCAGAGAAAGATGAAAAAGAGAATAATCATGTTATACAAGACCTGTGAAGTAAATATATGACATGCTTCCCCAGGGGGAAAATATCATGTTGTTTATTGATGGTATATTTAAATTTGCCAGTTTCGCACTTGTGTTCAGAACCTCTTTTTTACCTACAAACTATGTGCTCAGATAAAGCGAGGATCATCGTCAAAAACATGCTTAGCAGCACTGAACTACACCGCTGAGAAAGTTATCACATCCAAACAAATTCTAGAGGCAGCGACACCTGCAAGGAGCTTCATAAGAATTTTAACCACAGGAACCATCTGCAAGAGGAATGCCTGGTCTTGGCTCACTGGCTGTTGACTGGACAAGATGGTCACTTGTACTTTGTAAGATCTCCTCAAGTGGCTTCTTTTGGCAGGTGATCCAGCTGCTAAAAATGGGCAAACTGTCCGTATTAAATGGGAAAATAGACTTCAATGGAGACAATAAGCTAGTGGTAACACAGAAAAGAAGTGGTCCTGCTCTCTCCCTGCCCTGGCTGCTCAATTTCATCCTTGGTGGTACCATGTCCTGCCTACTGACACAAGGGTTTGTCCAGTCATGCAATGAGCTAGACCGGGGAGAATGGATCCAGCTACATTCCACCCTGCCTCTCCCAACTCCAGCTGAATGTGCTCCAGTTCACCATTAGGCTGAACAAGCAGCCAGAAGCAGAGGAAGTGTGGAACTACTGCCTTTATCAACACTGACAACTTATGCCGGCTTAAAGTATTTGTCTGACTACAACCCTGGGATCTTCCAAATAGCATCTCATCTCAAGCTTCTATATTACCACTTCATAATCCTGTCATCACTGCCTGAAGCTGGTCAAAAGACTGCAAGGGAAGAATTTTTTGGAAAAGAGAGTTACTTTTTAAAAAAATAAACTCAAGCCTTTCTTCAGGTGTGAAAAGGACTGAATACTTGAAGAGTACTCCTGCACATCAGACCCAGCGTTATCTTCACCCCAAAACACGTCTTGCCTCATTGTGCTTGACAAGCTCTACTTTCTGATTACCAAGTATCAAAAGTCTAAATCAGAGAACATCCTGCCGGGAAGATGATTGAAGAGACTGAGGAGGAAAAGCCAGAATAAACTTGGGAAAGCCAAAACTGAATAAATCAATCACACTTATTCAGAGACCAGCCTAGCTGGCTGACAGTTTCAGCACTCCTCTCCCAGGTTACAGAAACAATAGCCGTTACCCATTCCTCTCTTTTCTTGCATGCCACGCACAGTTTGTTGTTCAGGTCTGAGAGTGTGCAAAACCTGTGCAGGTCTCTCAGCTCCAGTGGGAAAAACAAGCAGTCTTTCCACAACTCCATATCAGTCATTTCTGTTCACCAGTGGTGTCACCAACAAGCACCACCTTGAAAGCTTTAGGCGGGGATTTTAAAATAAATATTTTTCTGCCCATCAACCTCCATCCCCAGAAGGCTTTGATTTTTCACAATTATTATGAAAAAAAACTTCATTTATCTTATCCTTTTCATCTTGTTCATTTTGGCTCAACTTCTTAGTTTCAATTGACTTGTTATTAAAGTGAATTGACTTCTGATATGAAAATATTTTAAACACATTATCCTGAATATTTGATTTTAAAACTTACCATAATCTGCCATATTTTATCACAGTTTAATATGCATTTTAATGGCATATTTTTGTGTATTTTAATATAAAAAGCATGAAGAAACTGACATGACTGAAATAAGAATTTCAACCTTACTGAACTAAAAATATTCAATCTGAAGAAATAAAAAGTGGCATAGCTTGTCTATGACCAATATAAACACTTTTGCCTTACACACTGATTCTGAAAATAAGTGTCCATAACATTCATTTCCCATGTACTTTCCACCCTTAAAGACGGTGACTGTGGAGCAGCTGCGGTGGGTACCACAGCGCTGTGTTTGCTGACTCAGGGGTAGAGCTGGTGCTGCTGCTGATCCTTTGGACAAACCACGCAGCCTGCAGTGCTCTCCCTGAGCTCCAGCTCACTAGTAACAATTTTCCTTGTACTTTTTTTGTGAAATTGATTGTCAGGCCAAAACTTTTACATTCAGCACCAGTCCTCTGGCATCTGCATGCTCATTTACTTCACCTGAATCCAAAGTTTCTCTGAGGTCAGGGTTTTTTTAACATGTGAAACGAACTCAGGCCAATTCAGATGATAATGTCAACCTTCTCAGTCCTCAGGTGAGGGAGAGGTCTCCTTTCAGTCTAATTACTCAAACCCACTTTTGCTGTAAAAGCCTCCTATCCCAGGCAGCCTATAACACTGTCTGAAAACTCCTGGAGCTCCAAGAGTCATTATTTTTCCCTCATACCCCTCTCTCCAGGTACTTGCATCAGCACTGAAAATAATACCAAAAACAACAGCAAATTCCTACCAAGGGAGGGACCGTGTGTCTGTCCAAGAGGAAGGCAGGTACCACAGTTCCCTCCTCCTCCCCAGCAGATCCTCCCCTCGACGGGAGCACACGGCAGGTTTTATGAAAGTGACATATGTCTAATTGGCTGAAAGGTAATATTCAAAGGCCCGCCGCTCCTCTCTGAGCTCAGGGACTGCAGCTGGCAGAGTGTTAAATCAGTTAACAGTTGGGCCCATTACCGCGCTGCACCGCTGCTGCTGCTGTTCCCGGGGCTGCTGCCCAGTTTGGCTCATTGAGCTCCCCGGTCAATGGAGAAGGCATCTCTATTGTGCACCTCAAAGCATGCTCACAGCCCCTGAAAGAGAAACAGGCCCCAAACTACTGGGGCAGATCGTATGACAGGATTACTTGCTTGTTGTTCCTCTTTCTTTCTTTCTTTCTTTTTTTCTTCTTAAAGGACTTCTATTGGGCTACAGGAAGGAATTACGTGAGGGGGAGACCGTATTACATAGTGACAGCTGGAAAACTGGGGATTGCAGACTAGTAACAGAGCTGGGTTCCTTCTGTGCCGGCTGGACACCTACCTAAGGCATCTTTTAATTAATTTGTGCAGAGAGTGATCTCCAGAACCCGGGCAGTGCAGAGCAAATCCTTGCACAACTGATGTTAGTGGCAGCCTGCCCCCCAGGCTGCGGGGAGGATGGGATTTTTTCACAAAAGCACACAATGGCCCCACTTTGCAAACTTTAGAGCACAGCAGTGCAAGCAAGTATTTATTGTTCTTACAGGATCCAACCATCCAGATTCAGGAAATGTGTTAAAGCTGTGATTAAGCAGACCTCCAAATGCCTACCACTCCAGCCACAGCAGAGACCAGGTTCTTGGCTAATAAAAATCAGTATTTCTGTAATGGTGCCAATAGACATTGACAGGCTGAGGAACTTCCCTAGCAGCCTGACAGTGCTTCTGTAACTAGTTCTGACACCCCTGTCTAAGCAACATCAAACAGGCAATTTCTATCCACCCCCTGCTTTTTGCAAGCCAAGGCTATGTGTACATATCTCAGAAGCCTGTGTAAGTGCTTGCAATAAAAGTAGTTTGCCTTCCAGTGCAGTAGACAGGCACAGCACCAGAGTACCCCACCAAAGTACATGCATGTGCCTCATCTCACCTTGCTGTAGCATGTCAAAGCTTTGAAACTCTTTAATTTACCACTCTCATTGTTCAAATACCACTCAGTAAAGCCACACTGTAATCTATCTTCTCAGCCACATGTAGAAATCAGTGCAACCATTTAATCTGAGTCTAAAAACTGCACAAAACATGCAGTTCCTGCCCTGCATAAAAATAGCACTTCCAGTTGGGAGCTGCAAATCCTGATAGAGGCTGGGCAGATGGTGGCTCATGCTACCAGTTTTCCTTCATGTTTTTTGATTGAGGAAAATCAAGGTGTCAAATCCTAAAGCAAAGTGTTAAATTCTGCATTGTTTTGATTCAAAATGCATAGTAATCCAGGCCTGTAAAACCAGCAAAACCCCCAAGCTCTCTAACATTCTTGGAGTGGAGAAAAGACTGGCCCAAGTTTCATCTATGTACTGGTACTTTTGCACCATTCTGGCAATGCACAAGGACACCGAAGAAGATTTAAAAGCAGACTGGCACCAAACGAGTTGCCACAAGAGAGGGTATGAATTTAGAGTGCTCAAGCTCCATTGTGGTAATTGTGATAAACTGCAGATAAATGCTTTTATCATAACCACAATAAAGGCAAGGTAAGAGACCCAGCTTGCCACTTGACAAAGCACAAAGCATTACCTCACACGTACCATGGAATAAAACCCAACACTCGGGCATTCACCACAAAGCAGATGAGGCAATGTAAATCCCCACCCTTGCTGGCCTTGCAGTAGTTTGTTCATGTACTTGTCCCCAGGGTGAATAAAAACAGCCTGTTGTGCCAGAACATCTTGAAATAGAAACATATGCTGAAGTTGTACATTATTATTAACACCTAGGATTATGTCAGTATGTATCATATCTTATCCAGCTCTACCACACACGCCATGTAGTCTCTGAGCGCACAGCATTATTGTACTATTTAGTCATTTAATTAAAACAATTATTGGTGTATAGGGTGAAAAATAAATAGACATTTTCCTGATGAGCCTCATGAAAAGATGGTATAGATATCTCAGGATGCATCAAAAAATCAGAAGAGGATTTTTGTGCTAGGAACAGACGAAAGAGAATTTTAGAAAAATGAGAAGCAAGGGGAGCTGGCAGAAAAGCCAGCCAGAGTACGGGCTATGGGTACGATTGACAGAGGACTGTGGTAAGAGAAAGGATGGGCTGGAGGAGAGAAGGGCTGAGATGTTCGCTTTTGCTATGTAGGGACTGCAAAGGGACAACATATCTGAGAAAAGTTTTTGGGAAAACAGGAAAGAGGCAAGGCTGGGCAGAAGGGAAAGGAGAGAAATGGAAGGATGATGGGAGAATCTTTGGCCCCAAGGCTGGGGCTGAGAGATCATGGCAGTGACTGCTGTCATCCAGGGACCAAAACCCCAGGGTCAGCAAACACTGAGCAATACCAACACAAAAAAATGAGAGACTGAGACATTTCACAACTTCAGAGTATGTAACACCACCAAGCACCCCGACTTTCCACATCCTAAAGGCCAGCACTTTTTACCCTAGCTGTCGTGGTCAGCTTCACCAACAAAGTTCATTTATCAGATGCTGCTCTCTTCGCTTCACGTATAAGATGGAAAGAACTACAGGACACAGTCTACTTGGTCCCCATGTCTGGAACGTAACTCCGGTCGGCACTAGGGCCGAGCCGGGCTCTGGGTGTGTGACGCAGGGCAATATGGTCTGGCGGTCCCGGCAGGCGAGGGCCGGGAGGTGGGCACGTCGCGCTTCGCGTGCCAGCTCTCACACTTCGCTTCTCCCTCTTTAAAATGGGAATACCACCTGCCAGCCCCACAGCCTTGTCATGAGGATTGATTAACGTTTGCAGGCATTTTTAAGAGAGGGGGGAAAACTCACCAGACAGAGGCTGCGTGCGGGCAAACAGTTTTATCATTGCTGCTGTGGCTTAACATGGCTTCCACTCCACAAACTGAGGCCTGCGCCGTAAAGGAAAAATTACATTTTGGATTCAGTTATGTCTGAAAGATTTGTGGCTGCCAGGCACAACTACAATGCACAGCAATGACGAACAAGTGAGTCTTAACCAAGGGAAAAGTTGCCCATCTCTTGCCCTTTGCTTGGCTTCAGAAATCCCTCCACAGCCTTGCAGGTCCTCAGGGCTCTGGGTGTTCCTGTGCTCCGCCAGCCACAGGCATCACACAAACCTCCTAACCACCGCCACCAGACATGCTCCCTCGACCCTGGGCTCCCATCAGAAAGCGTGCCTGCCCTTTCATCCCAGCCCGTGACACCAACAATTTATTACGGGCACTTTAACTCTGCTGCAGCCTTTTACATTTGCCCTAAAACTCGTAACTTGAATTTCGACTCCATTCCCCCTGCAAATTGAGGGGAAAGGCAGGGACGGGGTAGCCCGTACCAGACCGGGGCTGCCATTCCAGAGCACAGATAAAAGTGAAACCTGAGCGGAAAATGTTTGCGGTGCCACTGGCAATCAAGGGCTGGGTTGTCCCAGCAACGGGAACACTTCATCAGCTCAGCTAACAGATGGTCAGTGAGCAACAGGCAGCATATGTTCCAATAAGCACTGACATCAGCACAGATGGAGGGTGGGCAGGAGGCTGGCCCTGAAACATAACCTGACATTTCCTTCTCATTTGGTGCTGCATTGTTATAACTCACACAGGAAGATTAGCAGGGAAAAGTGAATAGCATTAGGGAATCTGCTCAGGAACCGATTACTAACACTTCACTGCAGTTTTAGATTTTTACTTAACCAGAGTGCAACATTGTTAACAACATTCGGGGCAGAAAAGGAAAACGCAGTGAGTTTTAACGATGGGGCTTTATTTTCATCGCAAGCAGGTTTTCCCAAGAACACTAATTAACAGATTGCCACCTTCTAGGACTCTAGATCTCCAGTTCCACTGATTTCTACAGCTCTTTCTTTTACTCCTTCCATCCCTCCCCCAACAGAATGCACCCAAATACCCCACAGGATTAAATAAAGCCCCCACAACACATTGTCACAAAGGGTATAACTTTCCTCAGCCCACAAATAAACTTTAATGGTTGCTACAAAAGACAGAAAAACAGCCACAGAAGGGAAAAAAAAAATCAAGCATATTATCCCTGCTGATGAGCATTCAATAAAAACTAGGAATCAAAGGAGACTACAGTCCTTGAAAATCAACAACAGATTGATCTGGGACACAGGGAATCAGTATGCAAACAAGTTACACACAAGTTGTACATTTTTAGACCTGCACTGAGGATAATGGGAAAGCATGCTGGATGGCTCCAGAATGCCTCTTTGTGACAGACAGCAAGATGTCAAGTAGATACATACAAATGATGTAAGCATACAGCTGTATCAACAGCAAATATTAAAGAAAAGCAGCATGTGCAGCAACAACCTGGTTACATTGTGAGGTACCTTTAGAAGCCTTTTCCTCTGCTAACACATGGGAAAGTTTAGCAGGCACCTTCCTTCAATGCTAATGGAACTTGTATGTGTGTCCATGCCCTTGTGTCAGTGGAAGAACCTCCAGTGAAGCCAGTTTACAGTCCTGGGGGACTGCCAAGCTGTTCTGGGGATGGCAAACCCTTCCATCTCTGTTCCTTGTGCCTTTCTTTGGAAAGCATGAATTTGATCAGAGATTTGTGGTCTGGATATCCCCCTGTACATCCCCCTATTTATTCACACAGTTTCTTCTCTGAAGCTTTACCCAGATACTATGCAGTCCTATAGCCCATTCACATAAGGATCTCCTGCCCATCTATCCAGCTATAATCTCCCTGAGAGGTGAATATCATCAGCCTTCTTTTGTCAAAAAGCAGCACAGGGAGTCAATGGCTGATATTTTCAAGGGGCTTCTAGTTTTGCACACCTCGGTATCTGGCCTCAGCATTACGGAGTTATTAGGGGTAATGTTCCACACGTTTAGGGCCACCCACTACAGCAATCAGTGCCCAATGGACCTAAGCTTCTTAGGGACTTCTAAAGATGGCAGGCTGTGCTCCAGCAGATGACAGCAGGTGTCACAAGATACTGGTATGTCTTGACCAAGGTCACAGAGTTAGTAAATGACAAGTCTAGGAAGGTGCAGGGGAATTAACCAGGTTTCCTAACTCTGTCCCATATCCTTCTGATTAGACAGAATCCTCTTACAGCAGACCAAATTAGGTACTCCTCAACTCTGAAAACACGTGTTCAGTGAGAACTCCCTAACCAACGATGTATGTCAGTAAGCGGATAGACAATCACACACAAACTGCAGATTTCTGTGTAAGTAGCAAGGTGTCCCAGGCAAGTGCTCTTCTTACTAACTTCCAGAAGCAAGCACTGTAACTCTAGTAAAGCCATTTAAGAACACTTTTAACCTGAAAAGACTGAGTACCTGGACCATTATTGATTCCAGCACAAGGATGCCAGACTGCTGAGAGGTGTCCATTTTATGGTCTAGGCTGCTTTATGCCATTAATGACTTTTAGTGGATCAAAAAGGCCATCTGCAAGTCTGGGATTGTGCTGTCAGAAGCCCACCTCTTTCAGTGCTGTTTGAAGGATGCTCTTCAAGTCAAAAGGGATATTTGTTCCTTTCCTCTACCACACATAAGCAAAACTCATAGGTACTTACCAAAGACTTTGTATTTCAAACATCACCATTTAGTTCTTTGGCAAATTTTCACCAAAGTTAAAGCAGCACAGATCCTTTACGATCAATGGTCTTCCTACATGGCAGTTGAAGATGGTCAAAGATACATGAAGTCAAAATGAAAAATTCAAAGCACATGCTTTAATTGCAGCAATAACGACGACTGTTTACAAAACAACTGCAGGGTGAGCACATACAGTCAGTATCTGCCAGTTAGGGACATTTGGAATGATATTTAACAAATGAAGCCTTTCAGGATACAGAAAGATTGGTCTGGCTTTATATAATGTGCTCTTTATCAGAAAAATATCTTCTGTATCTCTATCTACATGTGCTCCAACATATGAGGTGAGCAGGGGATTGGGATTAGTGATCCAGCAAGACAGGCACTGAGCGTGCTATTTCTCCTCATGTTTGTATCTGTATGAGACAGAGTCTGGATAGAGGTAATTTTTCTCGTAAAACCACCAGCCTAAGGCTGTTAACATTGCCTAGATCTCCAGAAGATTCCTGCCTCCATGTACATCCATTAAAGAATCAACCTGGCCAAGGTACCTGAGCACTCCCTTCTGGTGATTCCCTCGGGACTCTGGAGCTGTACGGATAAGGGCTTGGACAGGTGGCTAATCTGGGCAAGGAACAGAAAGAGAGGAGATTGCTTCCACCTCTCCTTCACTCCCCAACTTCCTGATCCTCAGAATGAGCCGGATGTTCATGTTTATTGAAATAAAGGTTACCTCTCTCCTCTTCACCGCCTTGTTCTGACTCCCTGCAGCCACCATTCCTAAGGCAAGGCACACACTTGTCAAAGGTTAATCTAAACTGCTGATGACACTAAACTAGGTGGTGAGATGGACATGTCTCCTGGTTTCAGCTGAGACGGAGTTAACTTTCTTCACAGTAGGTAGTGCAAAGCTATGTTTTGGATTTGTGCGGAGGAGGCTGATAACACACTGATGTTTATAATTGCTGCCAGGACAGCCAAGGACAAGCTGGAACAACCTCCTCAGGGATGTGGTAGGGCCCTCAGCACTGGAGGTTTTCAAGATGTGATTGGAAAGGGTGCTAGATAATCTCACCTAGGCTCCCTTTCCCATGAAAGTTTGGGTCAGATGGTCTTTCAAGGCTCCTTCCAACCTGGGCTGTTCTATGATTCTGTATCTCCCACTGCTTTAAAAAACCAACCAAACAAAAAAACCCAAAACTACTAAACGCTTTTTGGAAGAGATGCTGGGTTCACCTTAATGTAGAGCAATTCCTTCCACTAAAGGGAAGGTGCTGTATTCCCTCACCTGCTCCCAGCTACTAGTGTCTGCCCCTCCCTTGTGCTGGCACTAGCTTTTGTGCAGCCACAGCAGACAGACCAACTGATCAAAACTACTATTTACTTTTAATTCCTTAAGCAGGTTAGCTTGCAGTCAAGCCAACACTCTGCCTTTGTACACAAGGTATGAGCAAAGCAAGTCTGCAGACCGTAGGTATCAACATGCTATAAAGCAAACACTTCCACTGGAAATTTTCAGGACAGATGCCGGTAATATTAGTTGACTTCAACTCCTGTGGACATGTAGCCACAAAGGTGACCAAGAATTATGTGGCAGACACTGGGCAACGTGGGTCTTGTCTTGAATGTTAACCACTGAAGCTGCAAAGTACTAGCACTGGCAGGACTTAACACCAAACGTGTTATACCTACAAGTAACAGCTCTGACAGGGAAGAGAAACAAAACCAGGGAATTAAAAATCAGTTCACTAACGGCTTCCTGAACATTTGCCTTTGGGACTTGGAGAGCAGGAGCCATAAAATACAGAATAATCCTTACTGAAAGCAGATCCTGGAGCATGGCAAATGGTGTGGTCGCTTTGCCCAACACCCCCATCAATACTGAGGGCTTCATCAAATATGTCAAAGCGTCGCAAATAGAGAGACCCCAGCAAAATTTGCTCTGAGGAAGCATAAACAGAGCAGTTCTAACAAGGTTCATGCAATGTTAGGAGCATATTTGTGCAGGGACTGCCAGTGTTTTACAGGCTATTGCAGGTGCCTGATCTTAATGCCGGCAACCGCTTCTTTTTGTCTGTACTCTAGCCAGGACTTGTGAGCCTGAGAGAGATTGAATGCTTTGTAATGAAGGTATATTGTAACATTTCTCTCCAGGTGGCACTTTGTTAACAACAATTAGATGCTGATTGATCTTTGAAGGGCTAATTCTTATGTGGTTTGCACGGGTCCTACAAGGAGCAAGTGTTGAGTGGGGGCACTTTAAGAGTATTAGTGAGAAAAAAAAGAATAGTGCCATAAGAAATTTGCAATACAATGCCCAAGCCTCCTTTGCACCCCATAGTAATTTGTTCTTATTCCTGTTATTATCCCCTCGGGCACTAATGGTCACTTTATTAATTAGTTGGAAATTGCATTCTAGGTCAAATGGCAGCTTTTTTCCCTCCCATTGTTGCAAATTGCTAGTGGTATGGCCCAGTAAATGGCAGTGTTACTGCAAAATGGGAAAGATCCTTTGCTTTTCAACATAAAGCCCACGGACCAGCTGCACTTTCCATGACATTTCTAAGCAGAGCATTTCCCCAGGCCTGCTTTTAAGCAGTTAGAAATTAAACAGAACTCACTGTCATTGTTAAGATTTCTAATCATAGGCTGTTACTGTATTTGCTCTCACTCTCCTCACCCTCCCTGCCCCTCCCCCTCATTTTAATTCTAGCCAAGCCTGTTTTCTAAGGTGCATCTCTGCAGTGCTTTGCCCCCTTTTTCAGGAAAGTAGGCAGTGTGTTTAGGTGCCTTCGTTTCTGGCGCTCTAATAGAAATAGTTCAGAGACATCTGCTTTAGCAGAAGAGGACAGATGCTTAGCAATTTCTGCAAAATTAGACGCTGTCTGTGGCATCCAAAGTTAGAGACTCGAAAATTACAAATCATTATTGAAAATATTTGCTGGCTACTGAATGTAGAAATAGAGCAAACCACAGTCTCAGAAAACAAACTGGGAAATTACAGATTTTGTGAAAGTTTTTGTAAAGAAAACTCCTGCTGAGGACAATAGATGTTTAGCCTTTAAACCTGAGGATCAGCCCACCAGAAGTGAACATCAAAGCAGTCTATTTTCCATTAACTACTTTCTGCAGCCTACTGTGCTGGATGCAATCTGTCATGCAAGTTCGTAGTCCAGCAGTCAGGAAAGACACCAGAAGTCAGAAGGCCTGGGCTAATTTCCCAGCATTATCAGCCTAACACATCTAAAAGGGTGCAGTGCCTCTGAAGTAAGTTGGACAAGCCTTCTAAGACAAAACATAGCCCTTAATTTCAATTCTTCAAGCAATTCTGGCCTCATATCCTCTTAATCTGTACAGTTACCTTTAAATTGTTTTATCTCCTTTTCTGGCCCAACTTAAACCCAACAGAATTCAGGGGGAAAAAACTCCCTCTGGCCCTTCAGAGATTTAACTGAAGGCATAAAAAGAGGGAGGAAACTTTTTCAATGGGAGAAAAATGCTACAGAGTCTCTTACAGAAACTTCACACATGCTACAAAGGATGGATTACATCCAGCACATGGAAAGGCAAATGCATCTTATCCTCCAGCAGGCTGGACACTCATCCTCTCAAAATCTCAATGCTGCGGGCTGGCACCAGCTATAGCCCCTAGTGAGCATTACATGGGGCAGTTAACAACCCTCGGAATCACTGTACTCCTGAAGCAAGACCAACAGAGGAGAAGCCTTTTTTTGTTTTGCTCCTAGATCCTAATTTATAAAACAACAAACTATCAGCCGTGCTAGGTTGGGCTTTCTCTACAGACAGATGGGGGTGTTTATCAGGAAGGGGGATGGTGGGTTGATTAAGCAATAACACGCTAGTGTAAACAAATGCACAATGACAAACTTGGGATTTCTTTCCTACTCCCAACAAGCGTTAGGACACACAAACTGGCTCCTGTTGGCACTTAGTATTTTTTAATTTGATGTTATTTTTTAAGTTGCTTGGAGCAAAAGTTTCTTACAGCACTATTTGTTGCCAAGAATTAATATAGTAATCATTAATGCAAAGAAGTGAAAGAATTCCCATCTCAGAATAAAAGGAGGATGAATTTGCAGGTTATTAATTACTTCTTTTGTTCAACCACTTCAGGAAATCATTCATAGCATAACCTTTATGTAAAGCATGAACCACAGTCACTGTCTAGACTGTCAGAGGGGTCACACAGAGTTGCAAAATGAGCCTAGATATGCAGATAGTCAACACAAAAAGTATATAATTGCATTAAGTGTATTGCAGCCATGATGGAAATACAGTATGCTCTAGGTTTCAGAATTGTTTTTAAAACATAGAACTTCTGGTCAAGATGCACTAGTGACCTTAACGCTCTGTGCTGCTGTGCATCAACTGTGTAGCTGCTCTCTTTTGTTTGGAAATGTAACGTCACTGGTGGATTTTTTTTAACCTCTCCTATTTGCTCCTTTGTGGAGTCTTCCCTTGGCATAGGGAAGGTGGAGTAGAAATTAAATCACACCTACAAAATGAAGGCTTTGTTAAAGACAGAAGTATTGCAATTTGCCCAAAGATGGTTAAGATTGAGTCAGCCTTATCACCATATTTAAATGGGGTTACCTTTCATATGCGTATTACATAGCAAGAGGTCTAGCTTTATCACCAGCATGCCTCAAACCTGGATAAACTTTACTCAAATTGAAAACCCTCCAGCAGAATGTAGATCAGAAGGACTAAAGGATCTGATGGGTAATTAAACGAGAGGGCGAAGATGATTATCAAAAGGTAGCATGTGATAAATTTACATCCTTTTAGATGAGCTGCATCATCATCACAAATGAAAATTAAAGTATTATCAGAAAGTAAATACAGAGCCTGCTGGGCCTCTGCTATTAACAAACAAACCCTTGACTAAACTAAAGCTGGATCTGATACAGCTAACTCCTGAATAGCTACCTTTACTTAAATTTTCCAAATG
Source organism: Pterocles gutturalis (assembly GCF_000699245.1). Lineage (NCBI taxonomy): Eukaryota > Metazoa > Chordata > Aves > Pterocliformes > Pteroclidae > Pterocles > Pterocles gutturalis. The sequence continues at coordinate 59,920 of NW_010110735.1, forward strand.
CCATGAACAACATGCACTGAACACTGACTTTTTGAGCTACCTACAGCATATTTAGAAATCACATCTCAGATCAGAACAGTTCTTACGGTACAGATTTGCTCTTTAATAAGAGCCCAAAGGCCAGCTGCCTACTTGGCTTGAGACAGGGGCCACCATTCTCTATTTTTAAGCCCACAGCTATCAAGCATTTTCAGAGGGCTTATATACAGGATTGGTTTCTATGCTAGTATTTCTTTTGTGTCTTCTACACAAGAAGAAAAAGAGAAGATTAATACATTTGAAATATCAACATATTTGATATAAAAATTCATGCCTAAATTAAGTATATTAACATTGAATATATCAATTTTTATCTATGTGACCACTACTAAAAACAGGTCATTCAAGAAGTGATCTAATGACTAACTGTGGAAGGAGCAAGGGCAAGGACCTGGGCTTAAATGCAGCTCTTGAGCCAAGAGGCAGAGGCCTCCCATGAGACTTTGTGCAGCTCTCTCACACAGGTCTTTCTCACACACCAGCTGGATCCAAGGCCAAACCACTTTCTCACACACCAGCTGTAGGCAGCCAAACCCCTCAGGGGCCAGGAGAGCCCAGCAGAGCATTCAGGGTGCAGCCAGCCATGTGGCTATCAGGCACCTCTGCACCTGGGACACTAGGAAACACTGGAGCTTGTATACTCACCATCACTGGGCCCTCTCCTAAGCAACTTCAGCAAGTCTGAATGACCTATGCTCAGGAGCAAGCTTACCAGGTCATCAAAATGCATCTAAGAGGGCAGCCTCACCAGATTCACAAAGCATTATGGTATCCCTACACTCTCCAGCAATATATACCTATGTGGCACACACAAGCCAGGGCTTCTCCTTATTTACTGGACTGACCATGCCTCTGTATCGCCAAAAGACACTCTCTAAGGTGGCTCTGCATCACAGAGGAATCTCCAATTAACCTTCCTAGGGAAGAAGCATATCCTAGCCTGCCTCCCAGCTTAGTTAGCAAGAGGAACTCAATCTTCAAATGTGAATGAGTAAACCTTTGATCTTACCCAACATGTAATTAAAGACCACCTTTGCAAAATAATACCATATGTTTGATTATCCTTATAACTTTGCCCAGACAGCATGGCACAAAAAGATCTGTAGAGTTTTGGCTTATTGTTCCACTCCACCTCAGTGCAGTGCTTGCTAAGGTAGCAAAGTAATTAAAACTATAGTTTCCTCTTTTACAGAACAGGCACAATCTATGTTTTGATACTTACAGTGTCACAGTCATCACAAGATTAATTCAGTGTTTCAGTGTTTTCTGCAGCCCAGATTCAGATTCCCAGTGTGATGGTGTCACAGATGAGCAAAATAATGTAAGATGAAGGATACGTAATAGATAAAGAGGAAAGCTGACAAATATCTTCTTGTCAGTCACTCTTTCTCTCACAATGACCATGTCACTATTTCTGCTGAGTGACAGCTGACCAAGTTATTGATGTTAACGAATGTTCTCTGAAACTCCTTTCAGAAGGGGAATAAATAAAGCTAATAAATAAATCCACAATTTCATTAGAGGAAAGGCAGCTACCTAGTGCACAGGCTAGAGAAGACAGTAAGCAATATAGTTAAACAAGAAACAAGACTGCTTTTCTTCACAAACATAGGTTCCTTCACTTCAAATCCATGTATCTGTTTTTTCTGTCAAAGTAACTCTGGAGTCCACATATTAAGGAAACACTATTAGACTGGAATCTTTAAGCTCACGTTCTTGTATATGACTTCCTTCTACAGTCCCTAAGGTTTACGGTACTCTGACCAACTTAAATTTCAGTGAGACAGGAAAGTAGCACCTCTATGTTTCAACTTCATGCTTGTGCTTTCACTCTACAATTCCTGGTGGGGAAAAAAAAAAATCTTCTAGCTTGGAAATAATAATAAGCAGCTTCTGCTTATGGTCTAACATTAGGAGGCAAAAAAACCTCACAGAGAAGCTAACAATTCTTCAGTAGCCAGGGTAATTATTACCAACAATTCATAACATACCACAACTAGCACAGCAAAACTCCCACTCTAACTGTATTTAACTTTGTTTATTGAGGCCAACAGAAATCTTTTCTCATATCAAAGCCTGAAGGGGGAATTACCAACAAATTCTGGCACACAGTTACATTATTTTCAAATAGACAATTATACATTGTGAGATTCCTGAAACTAGAGAGCTCTCCATAACACTCAGACCACATTATTCCAAAAGTGGGGGGAGGAGGGAAGAGAAGGAGAAAAAAGTGGTCATATAATTCGTACAATTACAGTCAGTGACAAATCAATGGAAAAAGGAAGTAGGAATGCCACTACCATGACAGGATCCCTGAACATAAATCAGACACTGTGCTGTGTAAAAATTGTGCCTATTCAAACTTTTACTAGAACTAAAAATCTTGTATTGTTGCCGTTTGTTTGTTCAGATGGACTGTTGCTATATGCAGAATATGAAAGAATATATTTATTGGGTTACAAACAGAAAAATACATGTGGGAATGACAGTATTGCGTTATGTATGTCTGACAACACTATTCACTTTGACATAACATGTATACTACATAGGAACTAAGTTACACTGACAGTTGACTCAAAGGAGTTACCTGCACAAGGCCCTAAGAAACAACATTAACTGCACAATAACGGGCTAAAATCAACAGAGTTTAAATCAGTAATCACTGTAAAATAAAGATCAGTGTAAGTTGTACAATAGCTATAGAACTTCTGAAAACAGATTTCAAAATTAGAGCTAAATTTTCTCTTTGGAATATAAAAATAATGCTTTTTCCTCATGCTAAATGCTTCTAAAGACATTTAATTTCAAGTGTACTTATATACTATTCTAAAAATGCACACATCTCCAAAGTAGTAACAAAGTCTGTGTGATGAGTAATAGACCAGTGAAAATTAACACAGGAGAAACCTGATTGCCCTACCTGTACTCTGTCTGTTTACTTAGATCTCTTGGGACTACCTTATCAGTATAGAGTGAAATTATGGTGCCACTAATATCTGCAAAAAATGCACCAACAATGTTAACAGGGAAAAAAAAATTCCTGTGTGCTTAAAACATCTGCCACTTAGAAAAAAAAAATGAATGCATTCAAATTGTCTGTTAGTTTCCCCTTGATGTAGAATTTCCTCCAAAATTGTACTGGCCAGAGGCTCACACTGGCACCTTTACTTGGAGGCTAAAGACAAATGTAAGGTCTGGCATAAACTTTAAATGTTTTGTAAATGACTCACTACATATGGAGAAGAATTCTAGGTATTCCAGAAGAGGACTATGCATCTGACTCAGCTCTGAAAGGCCCCAAAATAATAGGACGTTAAAGCTGTGGCACTTTTGTATACAGAAACTAATTTTATAACTTTATGAAATGTTTTAGCTACCCTTTTCTCATTCACTGGGACTGAGGAACTATGAAACTAAGCTACACGACAGAAAAGTAACATTTTTTAACTGTAACATGGTTATAAACACTTTCAAAGTACCCTTTTTTGTCCAAGATTGGGCACTTTCAGCCTCATATAGCATGAAGGTTTACCAGAAAAGACATAATAGTTTTGACAGCAGAACCAGATGAATTAATTATATTTTTGCAGCCTTCTTCAACACCTAGGACTGGCCTTTACTTTTTAGACATAATTTTTTAAAGATCATTTTTTGTAACTGTCTCAAGAAGGCTTTTGTAAAGTGCTCCAAAAAATACTATCTGGAACCCAAATTATATAATAATTGTTTCAGAACATTCCGTAATTTACTTCTCTAAGCTATAGGCTACAAAAAAAGCATACAAAATAAAATGGAACTTAAAATGAGGCATGATAAATTTCTGATTAGAGCCTTCCCACCAGCATTTTCGAAATACTGTTGAAGTTTTTACGATCTTCAGCATACAGCATTTCAGAAAAATGTATCTTGTTCTCTTATCCATTTTCCTCCATTTCCAGTAATGAGTAGGTCACCTAGATGATCTAAAAGATAAACAGTTGTGAGGAGCCAAATAAGACATGAACAACAACACTAAAACAATTTTAGAAGTTGATGCGTTCTGGGTTTAGTGATCTATGTATTAATTATCCAGATTAGCACTTTTGTTTTGAACCTTAAGTTCTGCAAGTCTTAATGCAAGCATTAAGTTTTACAGTGTTTGCTACTCTCTGTTAGCATGGGTCCTGAGACAGTTTTCAGAGATAGATTTAATTTTCTAATGCTTATAAAAATAAATAATCCTGGCAGTAATACAATAAGAAGCCTAAGACTGTGATATGGTTTCTGTATCAGTAAAATTTAGAATTATGATTATGAGAACTACACTAACATGATACTAATCAATACTATTCAAAACAAAAAAGACAAATAATCCAAAGGAGCAAATTTTCCAACATAATAAACATTAAGGCCACAGTTCTCTGCGTAAATACAATGTTTTGTCCACATGCAACACCACTGACTTCACTGTTTGGAATAGTCATCATCCCCAAGAGCTAAACATGCTCTTACAAATATCTGCAAACTTGGTATTGGATTTCAAAACTTGGTCTTAACATTTTGTCTCTTCTTTTTCTGCTGCTCAGTCTTTTTAGAGAGCAGGAACGGGACATCAGGCTTTCATTTTTCTTTCATCATATACCTCCCATATGAAAAGAGAGGTTATTATGTAACTTCATATACTGAAAAGGCTGAAGTACAAAACTAAAGATACTGTGATTCCAAAGTACAAAACAGACAAAACCCCATCAGTTCCATAAGCATCCACTTGAGCCAACCCAATTCAAAGATTGCTAGAAACCTAAGAAAAAGCATGAAATTGTTGAAGATTACCCAGATGGAGACCATCTTCAATTAGGCTGAGATGCAGATCAGTAAAGAGATAAACACAGTTCTAAATGTGTCACCCACTTTCTATGTGATGTAAGTGTTGTTGACACTTTTTTCCTCTCATTCAATATTTACACTTCATGATTTAAAATGGGATTTCCATATAACTGCCTAATTTTTTTTGCTTGAAGATAGTAATTAAGTAAAGTACCTCCGATTGTTTTTAACTGAATGGGTATGCAAATAGAAGACAAAAGAAAGTCATTGTTATCTCTAAACCAGTTTCTTAAAAGAACATAAGTAATGACTTGAAGAGGAGCTTTTGTGGTACCAATTTGCCAATAAACAATGGGGTCACAGTATTGGTGGATAAGGGAAGAGCAACTGATGTCATCTACCTGGATTTGTGACACTGTCCCACAAGACAGTCTTGTCTCTAAATTGGAGAGACATGGATTTGACAGAAAGACCACTCGGTGGATAAGGAACTGGCTGGATGGTCACACTCAAGAGTTGCGGTCAGCATCTCCATGTCCAAGAAGAGACTGGCGACAAGTGGCGTTTCACAGGGGTCAGTACTGGGAGAGGTGTTGTTCAACATCTTTGCCAGAGACATGGACAGTGGGATTGAGTGCACCCTCAGCAAGTTTGCTGTTGATACCACACTATGTGGTGTGGTCAACGTGACAGAGGGAAGGGATGCCATCCAGAGGGACCTGGACAGGCTTGAGAGGTGGGCCAGTGCAAACCTCATGAAGTTCAACAAGGCCAAGTGCAAGGTCCTGCACATGGGTCAGGGCAATCCCAAGCAAAAATACAGGCTGGGCAGAGAATGGACTGAGAGCAGCCCTGAGGAAAAGGACTTGGGGGTGTTGGTTGATGAGAAGCTCAACATGACCTGGCAATGTGTGCCTGCAGCCCAGAAAGCCAACTGTGTCCTGGGCTGCATCAAAAGAAGTGTGACCAGCAGGTCGAGGGAGGTGATTCTCCCCCTCTGCTCCACTCTTGAGACCCCACCTGCAGTACTGCATCCAGCTCTGGAGTCCTCAGCACAGGAATGACACGGACCTGTTGGAGCAGGTCCAGGGGAGGGTCACCAAAATGATCAGAGTGATGGAGCACCACCTATACAAGGACAGGCTGAGAGAGTTGGGCTTGTTCAGCCTGGAGAAGAGAAGGCGCCTGGGAAACCTTAGAGCAGCCTTCCAGTACTTAAAGGGGGCTACAGGAGAGATGGGGAGGCACTCTTTATCAGGGAATGTAGTGATAGGATGAGGGGTAATGGTTTTAAGCTGAGAGGAGATTTAGATTAGATATTGTGAAGAAATCTTTTCCTGTGATGGTGGTGAGGCACTGGAACAGGTTGCCCAGAGAAGCTGTGGATGCCCCATCCCTGGAGGTGTTCAAGTCCAGGTTGGATGAGGCTTTGAGCAACCTGGTCTAATGGAAGCTGTCCCTGCCCATGGCAGGGGTGCTGGAGCTAGATGATCTTTAAGGCCCCTTCCAACTCAAACCAGTCAATGATTCTATGATTTTACAGGAAGGTAATTTTGTTTCAGTGGCAGATGGTGTTTCCATCAGTGATATCATGTTTTAGACTTTTTAATAGGTTTCAGTAACAATGGTATAACCCTTAAGATAAAGACATAATCCACAATTAAGACACTAACCACAATTCAGCACAGATATGCCACATTACTCTTGGTGAGCAAACTCTTGGAGTACACACAACTATAATGAAAATATGCAAAACTTAGAGTTTAAGTCTTTAAATTTATAGTCAGGAACAACCAATGATATTGTAAGAACACTTCAGGCTTTCCAGTGTCAAACAGACAAAACAATGTAGCTATACTGGGATGCTACTGTGCTTCAGCTGTACCTTTAATTTCGTGATTCTGGTCTCATAGCAAGCTCATGACAAGTGATTAAAAAGCTGAACAGCCTCAGCTTTGAGTGATTTGCCTTGCTGTCATATGGTTCAGTTACTCTGTAAAGTTCATAAAAAGAGGCTCTCATAGACAAAAATTATCTCAATGGTAAATATCCCATCATCTCAATTTGCTACCTGTATTCTTTACCACGGAGGAGGGTGGAATCTTCTCCTCTGGTCTGGATGTCCTAATCCATGTTCTCTACCTGAAAGGAGTACGAGAAGAATTAAAGATTTTTAATTAACAGTAAAGCAGGAAAGCAAGAGTTTATTCAGGTAGTCTGCAAGAAAAATTACATTTAAACATATATTGAAAAAATAACATGTCTCTTTCTGGTTGGTGTATAATTATGGATAGTATTTTGAGATGTTGGAGGATAAAGTCCACGGTGGCACTACTCTTCTCAAAGGTTTTGGGTCACTGTAACCTTTACATCTAGTACAATTAATGTGTTGAGATAGTGAACATTCAGGTCATACACTGTGGTTGGTAGATCAGACTGTGTGAATTCAGGAAAGGACAACACACTATTTACAACCAGACATAAGCTATATTAACAAACTTTTTCATATGGGTTTAAGTGTGCCTGTGTACAATACTGCTTTAGTTATAGATTCCTGTAAGCACAGTAGTACTCAAACTGTAAATGAAATATTTTTTCAACACCAAAGTTCTACCAAGTCCCACCTACATTACAGTTCTATCAAAATCCTATTAATCAGAAACATCCTTGAACACGGAGTACGCAATATGAGTGTGGAAGCCTTGATTAAATACCTATCAAAACAAAACTTGTTACAAACTCAGATCCTTCAGTATAGTTGTATTATGTTCAGCTACATGGCTTGCAGCCTGCTAAGACTGAAGTGAACACATCTTTTTCATGCAATTACACTCCATGAAGAAATGGGACTCTGGATAATTCCCTTTTGTCTTGAACAAGAGAGTTTCTCTTGAGTGACACATAGCTCCAACAATTATATTTTTTCCATATCTTTCCTTGACACTCATCTTTTCTTTCCCATGAAAAACTGCTTTCAATTTTCCATAAGAGCTTTTCTCCAAGATCTCGTTTTTAAAGTAAAATAAATAACTTTTGAAAAAGTTATATTTTCTAAGTTGAATTCTTTAAAAACACAAAAGCTGCCTATTTCCCTTTTTCTTTTTTTTTTTTTTTTCCAATAGAGAGATAGAAGAAAAACAAGGCAAAGGTGGATGGAAACAAAGAAAGCAATACTAATATTAATTTTCTTAGGCAAAATATATCTGACCCCAAATCCAACAACTTCTAAATGCAAGTATGAAATTGTCAAAATGTTTCGCTACTTCCCCATCTCACTCTTTATGATTCCTGTGGTAGATGATTAGCAGCTGAAATGATCATCCACTACTTCTAGCTCTCTACGCTACCTCAGGCAAGACTTTTAAACTCAAAGCACACAGATCATGAAGTGCTACCATGCACAGTTTTATATCTCAGTAAGAGAAGCCTAACCTTAGCTTTAAAATAGGCACCTATGATCTGCTTAACAAGTATCAGAACTGACAGACATTGAGAATGGGATACACAAAATCAGCGTGCTAAATAGGAAGTCTTCTAAATTAACAAACAAGAAATACTACAGGAAAATCCATGTCCCTGTGAGGCTTAGATTTCCTGCTCTGAATTACATGGATGCACTCTCCATTTGTGACAAAGAGCCATGAAATTTATGAAAAGAAGTTTAAATAAATAACTAAAATCAAAACAAAACAAAAAACCCCAAGCCCCCTCGAAAACCCAAAAAACCTGCAGCTGAATTCCCTTCTTTCAAAATACAGCTAGAGGATGAGATGTTAATTACAACAGATCAGTGGTTAGTATTCACCATAAAATGAGGGGTGCTCGGTTCAATTCTTGTTCTGCCTGAGGGGATTCAAACCATCATCTCACACAAATACCAGTGCTTCTTAGGTTTATACTTTCTGAGTGGAGACACTCTCTCCTGCACAGTTGAAGTTGAGACATTGTCATGGAATTCTTAAACATTAACTGATAAGAGAGAGCAAAGGCTGCCTAATCATTAGGTACACTCCTGATACAGAAGAGATGGTTCCTGTGGTTACTGTTCCATTACTTTTTAATGCACTTAATCCAATGATTTACATATAATATGCCACAGCAGGAACCATAACAGCATACCACAGGAAGGTATGTAAAGGATGGGATAGATAGGTATCAGTAATATTACTAGGAAATTTCATCATATAAGCTATCATGGAACACAAAATCACTTTTTTTTTTTTTCTTTTTTCTCTCTCTTTGGTGAGATACACACGTAGCAGAGACAACAGCTACATAATGAAGCAACTTAAATACCTGTCTTAATATTAGCAAACTTAGGAAAAAGAAACTTTGTAAAAAACCAAGTCATCTTCGCAGATCAGTTTAAAAGGAGCTCTGAAACATTGCAAGGCTCTTTGGTAAGGACAGAGATGTATTTTCCAACAAATGTAACTCTGCTTATGGGATCATGTTTTAAGAGCATCATGACGGTAGTAAATAGGGCTAGTGTAAAAGAAGCCAAGATATTTTAATAATGCTACTGAAACACATTTAAAACACAGTTCAGCACAGTTGCTGCAGAACATACTTTGTGGAATACGTCTAGTGGTAAGATCTCCGGAGCTGGACAGAGATGACCTGACCCCAGAATAGCAGGTTTCTTGACATGGTCACAGAAACAAAGACCAGTTTTAGTTCTGCTCACAGTCAGCATACACACTCTATGTTTTAACTTTACATTTTACACAGATGATCAAACAATCTTATCTGTGAATCTAATGATAGTATCTCACTCTCAAGCACATAACAGTGGCAGCTGAAACACATTAAAGACTTTACTGTATTTATTTATTGTTTATCCTCCCTAATCACATCATCAATCTTATTTGAAAACCTCACCTGGAAACAGAATAAATTTAGGCTCTGCAGATAATGGATCTTTCTTAGACACTTGCCTTCCTTTGCTTATTTTCTTTAATCTAGGTGTATATGCTTTAATTCATAATAATGAGGAAGTAAAACTGAATCATGTCAGCTCAACAGTGTTATGCACAGTGATGTTTCATTGAAATGTCTGTTCTGTTCAAGAAGTGTGATTGGTGAATGACTTAAGATTAATGCCAAGACAAGACAGAACTCACATTTGTATTAGTTAATGATCTGTAAGCTTAGACCCTGATCGAGAAAACCACTTAAGAATGTGTTTAACTTTATTCATGTGTTTAAGTGTTTTGCTGAAGCATGAACTAAGATCTGCAGCTAAAGACTTCAGGCAGACATTTCTGTATAACTGTGCCTGTTTGTTTTAGAGCTATTACAATTTTAAACACAGTTCAGCTGAGACCAAGCATGGGAAGTTAGCATACCACATGAAGCCTTTTCTCCCAGAACACTGTGAGTAAAAGATGATTCCAGATTATAATGCTATGCTCTACCTCACCTTGCAGAGTTAATTTTTGCTAATGGTAGTACACAACTATAACTGATACAAGTTTCGTTACTGCAAACTGCATATAGACACAGACCTGTTTTATTGTTGACAGAGACAATTCCAAATACTCACACATGCACACATTTTTTACCTTGCGCTTGAGGATTTCTCCATAAGGACCCCCTCATCTGTTTATGATATGGAGGAACAAAATAACTTCTGTGTGTTTGTTGGAAACTGGGAATAAATTCTCTTTGTTGTGTTCCTGAAAAAACAGTGTTTACTAAGCAACTCTGTATACAAGATTAAATGAAGAAAAAGAGAGACAGCATATTCTTTTACGGGAAACAACATTTCTTAGTTTTATGCCAAAATGCTTATGCACAATTACCATTTTTCCAAACTAAAGTCAGCCTAATAAGCATGGTCCTTGTCCTCATTTCCATCTATGCACATCAAGATTACAAGCTGTTAACAAGGGTATTTGGAAACCAGATCAAAATTTCATGACACAGATTTGGAGATTGCAGTCATTAAAACAAAACAGAAATCTTTGTCCAAATTGGAATCACAAATCATAATTAAAATGGTTAAGTACAGCTCTCAGGCAATAGCAGATGCTAACAAAGTCTGGTATCATAAATCACCAACAGATATCCTTAGTTTTGAACATCCAGCACCAGTATGATGTAGAACCACATCAGGAGTATTGCTGTCACATAATGGAAAGTACTGAGCTAGCAGAAATTAATTCTGCCTGTTGTAATTTGCTCAAGAAATTCTGAAGGGGTGATTTTTATCCTCACAAATATTATGGTTGATCAGGTATTAAGTAGGTAATAAACATAATAACAGCATAAATGCTGAGATTCAGTGTGAAATATTTTGAAGCCTCAAAAGCCTCAACACTCAGGCTGATCTGTGAATGTTGCTAAAAACCTTTTAGATGTTTTTCCCTCTGAAAGTCAGGCAGATCAGGTGGGGAAAACAGATGTCTTCAGTAAACCAAGCCACGAAGTTGGGGGAAAGACCAGCAAGATCTTAGGCAAAAAACCAAAACAAAACAAAACAAAAACAAACAAACAAAAAAACCCCACAATTCTCCAGTTTGCCCAAAAGCTTTCTTACATTTTGAACCATATTGGTCAGTCCAATAAGGAGGATTCTCTTTTCAAAGTGTCACTCAGACTTCACCTATCAATGTTAAAACAGCTCCCCTGAGGGAAAGGAAGAAAGAAATCTGAGTCATCTAACTCCTCCTGTAAAAATAACTTTAGTCACCGAGGAAATAGCAATGATGTTTCTGTTAGTGAATGATATTTTATTTACTGCATATTTCTCATGAACTATGTAGCTAGATGGAAATATTTTTCTGTCCAAACTTGGGTAATCAAACTCACATGAATTCCTAAAACCAGGGAACATTTTCTTAGATCTCTCCTTTGGTTTCTCGGAGAAAGACCTTACAATTTACTTAGCTTGATGGGCTGCCTATGTAAAAGCTGCTGCTGTTGGAGGATAATTGAGCTCATCAATATATTGACTTTATTGAGAAAATTAACACAATGCCAACCTGTGATAAATCCATTCCCTCTTGGTCTGCTCTGTATTGCTCTTTTCTTTGCCATGCAAACCTTGCAAATGAAAGACTTCAGGTTCTGGAAGGGTGTATACAAAGACTCCTGCAGACAATACGGTCAAAAACAATTATTGTTCTGCTTTTCTCTCTGCAGGTGTAGCACAAATCAATCACATATACAACTAAAAGACCTGTCTTGGCCACACTCATGCATATATGAAGGTGGTAAATATGGTTCGCATTTTTTCAGGAAACAAAGTCCAAAACTTTCATTTTAAAAGTGGATCCTTGGAGGGATGAGTAAGGGTGCAGAGGGAATGTTTTCCCTTTTCTCAGTGAAGTTTGTTTTTCTTCTCTGCTCACATCTGTAAATCACTTGCTCTCCTATTCTACTGCCTTGCACCTGTAGATATACTTAACTAGACTGCTATGAGCAATACCTAAGGCAGAGATGGTTTAAGGCTCCAGATAAGGACTGATAAACTCAGGGAAAACACACCAGTGAAAATTAAAGTATCTTAATCTCATACATCAGAAACAAAACTTAACACAATAGTAAAACATCAGCCCCAGCTCCTGTCTGATAAAATACAACCAGGTCTAAAGAGAAATGGGGGAATTAAATGTTTACCTTGTGGTGTGATGGGAAGTTCTACTGTCAAAAGAACAAGCTGAAGCTATTTGAAGACACAATACTTTCACTGATTTAAGTGAGCTTTGAAGAAGTGTCAGATCTTAGAATCTTTTTCTTTTTTATTGATTTGTACTGGGCATGTGGGCAGTAGTACACATTGAAAGAATTATGAAAAGACAGATTTTAGGGAAAAAGCATAATTTGTGATTTTCATAAAACTGAACTGATTTTTACAGGATGACAATTCACTTTTGTAACCACCGAGGTGGAAGGGAAGCAGGAAGGAGGGGAGAGGATACCAGGATAAGGCAAAAATCCAGTAGGTGGCAACTAGAGAGGGTTCTTAAATCAGAGATAGAATTTGAATCCCTGAAGCCTCCCACAAACTTTCCTAGCACATTTTTTAGATAATAAAACCCTTTACAGGGCCATAAGAAAAACACACAGATTTTGTTTTTCACAAAAACTGAATACAGTCTGTGAAGAACACCAACAGGAAAAAATCTTACATTGTATTCTTGGGAGAATAAATTCACAATGCGTTTATGAAGGGTGGATGAAAGGCATGATCAGAAAAGGGCAAAACATATTGCTTATGCCGACCCCATTAGGTAATTCGGTTTCAATTTTAAAAAATTGATCATTAACATACTCATTAGTGAGAAGCACAATAAAAAGGCTAATAAAGTGATAATATCATTGCCTCACTGCTTTATGAGTCTATTATATCCAATTTTCTGTGTGGATAAACAAACTAATAAGATTACTGTTATGAAAAAAAAGAGAATTATCATATTATGAGCTTAGCATATTTTTTAAAAAACCAAGATGGCTCTACTTTTTATTCTTATCAGAAGCTTTCAATTTTTTATCTTTAACAGCTGCTAGGCTACGAAGAGCTGAGCTACACAAAAACTTGCCCATACATCAACTGTATTTAATTTATACATTTTCTTCCTTTGGCACAAGAATCTGTGGGAAGCAAACACTAAAATGTTCAAAATTTCTGGTATACATGTAAATATTTATACATGTAAATATTTAACCAAGATTGTATTTCTACTGTAATTTTCATAAAGCTATTAACTGTATTTAAGCCCATCATAATCAAACCAACACCGATTCTGAGATCTCCTGAACTCCCTGAAGTAAGGTAACTGTCCAGATCATAGAGGAGGGACCTTAGGAGTCAGGAGACAAGCACCAAACACCAAATGGAGCAACTTTTTCCTACGACTTACCTTTTCTATAACAAAACATACCATGCAGAATACCTTTTTTTCTGTAGCTATCATCAGACCAGATTTATGGTGCTCAAGGGTAGATTGTTAACAAACAAGTGCTGAAAGATCTTGACTTCCAGCAGTACATTAAGCTGTGCCAGGAACTAAGTACAGGATTTTTTATTAAAGTTGAACTTATAATAATAGGAAAAAAAGTCACATATGCTTGCTGCCTTGCCAGTGTCCCCAGCTAAACTGGCATCTCTTGGTAACTCTCCAAAAAAAAGATTCTTGCCTCAAACTGATAAGCTGGAAAGCTATTTCATTAGTCTGGGAGCTAATTCTGCCGTATACGTACCATAAAATAATACCTAAAAATATATTTAAACTACTCTAAAAATTCACAGGGCTACACTATTTTTCCCCACAACAGGACAGTCTATCTGAAGTTTGTTTAAACTAGAGCATCAGGCTTGTAAAAACGCTAACCTCGATATTTGAGTTGATCAAGGAAATTTCCAACTCTTCTCTAGGGATCTAAGCATCTTCCTTCACCTTCCTTCTAGGAAAGGTTAAAATATAACTTTAACCTGACCACATCAAGATTTTCAAATGTTAGCTAAAACATGCTACTTAAACACATTTTAAAATATGTCTTAGCCAATATAAATTTTGTACAGATTTAGATACAGATTGTAAAAGTTATTCTCTAACCTGAAATCTACCCAAATCGAAAAGAAGTATCAATTTCACATGTATAGTTTTACATTTTTCCCATTTATTCTTTAGACCCTCTATTGTTCTGCAATAGTCCTACATTAAAAACTGGATGTACCACTGGCCCAATCCAAAATCTAATGAAATCAATGGACCAATTAATGGGAACCACAGGATTTGGATAGAGGCTACATTCCTAATCATATGATTGATTCCATATGGAAAGAATTATACTTCTTCTCCATGCTGAAAACACATACATTCCACCCACCCACATGCGTTCCATTCATCACTCTAGATCAGGATGGTATGTAATTGGACACAAAATTCAAAAAGAAAACTAATTATACATCAACTGATAATGAATGCATGAGACTAAAGTCATTCAAAACTGCAAACTTTTTCCTCTGTAATCGTTTTTATTTATTTTAACCTCAGGTGATATATGTAGCAGCAGGTAAAAACATTTCAAAGGTAAAATTTTAAAAAGTAATTAAATGATACAGGATTTTCAGTTCCACATTAAAATGAGACACATTAATTGAAGGTCTTAAGAGCTGTCTACACAGATGAGGACCTAAGCATCTCTCCACATATTCTGTGCTGTTGGAGGATGAGCCAGGTCTGGTCCAAGGCTTCACTCGTGCATTAACACAGCTTTGCACCCAGTCGAGCAGACCCTACCTCTGCACCTGGACTGGAGGCCACCCTAATGCATCAAATATGGCCCGTACCTAGCAAGACTCTGCTGATATCTCCCTGCCCTTGCCTGGGCAGACATGTTTGAAGTCATAACTGTGTTTTTGGTAACATAGTGTGCAAATTGTACAAATCCCCAGCTTCTGAAAAGTGGGACTGAGAGCTAAATAAATACTTAGAGGCACAGGAAGGTACTTGGTGAGATCCTAAATATACCTTCCCCTGCTTTCCAGTTCCTTTTGAATTCACCAAACCTTCATCTCAAACTTTAGGTTCCTTAATACCTTTAAAAATATCACTCTTAAACACTTTAAAAATTATATCCAGTATGCTTATTTAAAGACACTCTTAATATTTTGCCTAAAATCTTACAGAAAAAAGAGGATGTGATTACTCACATTGCCTTCCAAAAGCTCTTCCAAAGAGCAACCGCGGTGCGACTGCTGGTATTTTTCTTGAAAAAGTTTTCCATCAAACACTTCCCAAGGCATCAAATCATCCATTCTGAATGGAAAGCCACAGGCACTATTCGCCATGAGCAAAGTTGTAAGGCCACGAACAAAGACAGCGCCAAGCTGTACAGCTCTGGAGTCCACTTCTGCAAGCTGTTAACATAAAAAAAAAAAAAAATAGACCTCACAAATCAGGGACTATAAGTACTCTTACCGTTGCATATAACCAGGCTAACAGCAGAGCAAATCATAATCAGACCCAAAGCTGTGACAATGATGGTCCTCTACTGCACAGTAGAATTCATCAAATAATTCTGTATCTAGTTTTATTCAATGAAGTGAAATAAGTGAAATTTGTTTTAAAAAGTACACCGTATCTCACTCTAAGTTTTAAGACAGCTACACTCAAAATTAAAATTGAAAGACAAAATAAATGACTATCGCTAGTATTTCTCAAACATTAGCAGCTCCCCAGAAAAAATTCTGTTAGTGGAATGCAAAACATTAACTGGGAATATAAAATGATGTGTACAGTGATTCATTGACCTTACACAGCTTGATCAACTGGGAAACGTTACAGCATTTAGAGATCATTTAAGTTATAAGATTTGACAAAACAAAGTTTATTGAGCCCAGACTTTTATTTTAAACACTCTAAAATTTCCTCTGACTGTAGTCTGAAAGTCAAATTATTTCACTTCAACATGGATGTCTCCAGAAGAAATACTGGAATAGTATGACAACCTCCAGAAAATGCAAAATAAGAAAGTCAGCAAGACAATTGAAACTTAGGGCCAAAATAAACTTGATGGGTGAATTTAACATCCTGTTGTGGCAGACGATAGCAAACTATAAAAGCCTTGAATGCAACATGGGGAAACCTGTGATTTTAAGTATTGTGTAAACAGTACAAAGCTCCTCAGTGGGGAATGCCTCTGCCAGAGTCTGTAGCAAAGCAGTCTGTCAGGACTAGAAGGGATTCATAGCAGTGTGGCCATCAACACTGTAATCCACGACAACTGTTGTATCCTTACAGTACAGTTTTCCTTACAGTATAAGTTATACCAGGAACAGAATAGCACCCAAAATAGCCCAGAACAGAAAGGACAAAAATGTGGCTCAAATTTATTGTAGCCTTAGCTCCTGGAAAGCTGTGAGTTGTTTGTCTGAAGTACAATGGAAAGGGTCGGCCCATTCTTACGAACAATACTAACACCTTACATCTTCACAGATCCCCAAAAAACTTAGAAGTATAAACATACACCATCAGTGCCCTATTTTAAAAAAGGCAAGTAATGGCAGACAACATGAAATGTTGTACCAATGATCAGAACTTTTTCCCCCTCTAAGGTCAACAGAACAAAACAAGGAAACCTTTGCTAGCAACACGGAGCTATAAAACTTCTGAAAGAGACAAACACAATAAATCATTTGGGGAGTATAGCTAGAACTTGGTCAAAGACTTATTTTTTTTGTATTATTATGCAATCAGCTGAAGTATGTTGTATAATTTGACTACATGAAACTGGCTTCTGTGATAGGGTTCCCCCTAATCAGAGGCAAGAGGCAGTAGGGTTAAGCCAACTTGAAGATACGAGGTGTACCTCTACTGGCGGTTTTTTCTACAGTGTAAAAGCAAAAGAGGACCTAAAGATAACGATGCAGTCAAAAGATATCAGGCAGGATGGTCCAGAACCCCCTTTAAGAATTTCTTCTGCCTCTAGTGATTCCTGGAAAGGCATCAAGGCTGCTCACCAGGGCACTGACCCAACATCACACTTAGTACTTGAAATTCACCCAATAGAGACAACTGAAGACAACCACTGACATTCAGACCAATGCAGACAACACAAGCAAATTTGAGTAGTCATTTAGAAAATGAAAGGCCCATCCTTCTCTGACTGTGACATTTCGTACTTGAGTAAGGGACACCTTCTTCTCCCCTCCCTCCAAAAGAAAAGTATTTTCTGTATGGGATCAGGCTACTGAGTTCCAGGAAGTTATTGCCTCCAGATGTAAGTTATTTTGCCAGCTGAGACTAGTAACTACATGTACACCCATAACTCTCTTGCTCTGGCAAGTAAAGCAGGTTTTTGCAAACCACTTAGCAATGCTGAAAGGTATATGAGAGAGGAAAGTGGTTTAAGTGAACCAGTATTATTTGTACTGAAGTAGAGTGTAAGAGTGCACACAGCCAGTTATCATGTTTCTTATACTGCACTAACCAGATTGTTTCTGATCACCTGATCAAATCTCAAGACCTACTAAGGAAATAAGCCCACATCATCACAAGCTTGGTTTGTCATTGCAAAGAAAGACTTTTTCAGCAAAAGTACAAAGAGTAAGAACTGCTAGGAGTCTTCAGAACTCTTCCCCCTCCCCCACCCTTTTTTTAAAACTAATCCAGCTAGAGAATTCTCTCAGAATTTATGCACCCTGGTCATGTTCTCAATACAATAATAAATTGTTGTAAATGAACACTAAATATAGGTAAAGTTTTGCTCTTAAGATATAGGCAAATAGACGTGTCAAGCTACAATAGGCAGTAGAGTCCAAGAGTGACAGCAGCACACCAACTTGCGACAGTAGCCGAATCCAACGTGGACAAATTTCTATCAATATGATTTATACCACCAATAGTCTCTTTGTTATAGATCAGGACAAAACCAGACTGAAATTCTCTGACATACAAATCAGAATCTTCTGCCACTGAACTAACAGTAAGTACTGATAATGTAAAAAGATTTAAGTGCTGAAAACAAACTTTCATTATTAATAATGAAAACAAGTATTTAAGTTGCTCAGAAGAAAACAGTAAACGCTGTCATCTGCAGCAAGCAATTTCCCATCTTCTAATTTAACAGTTGTGTACTATATGGCTATTAATTCATACCTTTTTGTCATTCACTGACAAAGATGTTTTTACTGTCCCTTCTACTTCCACTGGTACCAAGGATGTAAAACAGCTGTTAGAACACATTACTAATATTATATGTGAAAGCTGGATGCCAGCTGGGCCATAAATCTTAAAATAAAGCTTTTATATCTTTATTTTATTCTGAAAATTCTAAGCATATAGCCAACATAAATATGTGATTAACCCAACTTTCTTCAGTGAAGTTATTCAAGCTAGTGCAAAACAAATGCATACATATCGTCAGAACAAATGTCTACAAGAAAATTCGAAAAATTTTGCTTTTGATGGTGATGCACAAAATAGTAAAATATAGTAGAGGACACCTAGGGCTGTCTCAAGCTGGAGATCAGTGTAGTATGGTCATTGATGCTAACTGTTACTTCCATCTAAGCGAGTATGAAGTCTAAGCCACCAATACAACCCTATCTGTGCTCTTTTCAACTACACCTGAGATATACTAGTTAAAAAGACAAAATAATGTTGCTGATGACAGCTTTTACAGTTAGAAGACTTCACTGTCTAGTGATATCAAACCAGAGCTTTCCTAAAGCACTAAAGTAATGGGCGGTGGATGGGGGTAAGGCTTGTTTTTTTAATGGAAATCAATATTAGCAAGACCAAGGCAAGAACTATCAACAGTGATTATTTTAATAAGACAGGAAATACATTCACTAAAGGGTAGCTTCTATTTTCCATGTCTGGCAATGAAAAACAAAGAAAATGAAAGCACAGGGAGTCTATAACAATGAGCCTGTGCACATGGCAAACCACAGACTTGCTTTGCCATGGGAATGCTCACAACTGCTTGGTGTCTGCAATGCAAAGACGTCACGATCAGGAGAAGTGGAAAATTCCAAAAAGAAAAGAAGGCTTGCCTTCCAGGGCATTACACCCTAGAGATTACTTCTTATTGGAAATTGTGTCTATTCTTTTTACTATTTTTATAAACTCAGGACCCCAGTGAATCATGTGAGATACACCCCTGTGGTCCCGCTGCTGCTACTTCTACCACCAGCTGATGACATTTTTGTGAGAGAGACAGGGAGTGCGTGAGAACTGCTCCTCCGGCACCAGCTGCCTGCGCTGTGCCCCTGCCGCTGCTCCTACCAACAGCAGCTCCCCACCCTCTCAGCCTTTGGGGAAAAAGAATACTTTTGCTGTTTGACAACATGAACTGAAGACTGAGAAGAGATCTCAAAGTTCACAGTCCTCATTGCAGCAGAGGTTACTGATATCGTGTATGAAGGCCTGAGCTGAACTGGAAAAGCCCACTTGAAAAGAGCGAGAGAAGGGCTACAGTACCCACAACACTAATGTATAATTTTTTCTAATAATCTGAGAAATGTCTTTGCTACAAGAGTGATCATCATAGACTTCTCTCATATGATGCCTTCTTCTCCTCTAAAAACACGGGGCTTTTAGCCTGTGGACTGCAAGTTCAGGCTGATCTTTGTGCTCTTGTGCATCCTCATGGACCACAGGGATGGGTTTTGCAAGAAGGAAAGTTTTTGCTCACAGGAGTAGTTTGCAAATCTAGACTCAGCAACTATATATCCTGCT
>NW_010110735.1:79989-86002 GCF_000699245.1 Pterocles gutturalis
AAGAAAAATACACAGATTTTGTATATGAAATGCAAATTTCCTGCTCAAATTACATCTGATTAAATACTTTAAAAAATAATCAGGATGTAAAAATACCTTTATGTTTTAAGGAAATACTACTAGTCCTCTGAGTCTTCTTTGTGGATTCACAAGTGATTTTTTGATAGAGGTGTAAATTTTATCCCATGCACTTTGAAAACTGCACAACTTATTTTCAGGAATATACTAAAAATCCCCACAACTCCTTCACCACTCTACTCTATGGAGTTTAGAGTGTTCAAATTCTGTTAAAAGGATGAATAGGTTCTACTACACTTGAAATACGAGGGCAAGTATCTGAACATGCCAGATGTCAGCAGGCCAGAACCATACTCACCAGCAAATCCACCTCACTATCTTCATTTCTAGAAGCCAAGGAGAAAGGCAAAGATACGCTAATAATTTTACATTTCTTTACTTGTGCTACTTTACATGTCATTTGTATCTCAATGCACGAAACACTACATTTCATTTAAGAACGTGTTCCTTCAGTAGGATTTTTCATAGCATTCTGGGGACACTAACAATCATTAACACATTTTTTTTTTCATTGAAACTTAGGTTGAAGTTTTTCTTATGCATCTGATTTTTTTTCCCTAATCTGTTCCTTTTTTTTGTTGTTGAGCTGAATATAGAAGATATTACTATGGCTAACATTTTAAAATATAAATTTAAAAATAACTAACTCAAAAATTACATAAGGCTTTTTTTCTCCCCTTTTCCCCCTCCGCCCCCAAAAGAACACACCTGTTTCTGTTATAAAAAGGCAAAAACAACACACAAGGATAGCTTAGTATGTGCTAATTTCTAGTTTAAATTTATCAATTGAAGAATAATAATTAAAAATCAATGAAATTTGATCCAAGCAATAAACTGATGGAATTCAAGTGATAGTGATCAAAATCTGAGTACTTTCCTAGTTTAACCAGTTCTTTTTAGATCTATTTCAACTCAGTCAGTATATTATCGGTATAGTACTTCTTCTATTACCTCCCTCAAACCCACCTGTATCTTAAATAATCAGACATTTAACCACAGGCAATTTATGCTTGAGCAATAAAGGCAGCAGGTAGATCCTATCTCAGGAACTTGTCATTAAAACAGCAAGGCTTAGCTTTGCCTGGGAGAGGTAAGGCACACAGTGCTCCAAATATAAATAGATGAACTGTCAACTGATGACAACTTCACTAAAATTAAATTCTTTGCAACGGAAAGTATCACTAAACAAATTCTTTCAACCAAAAGACAAGAGTCCTTTCTGAAACTCCAGATCTTCCTGCCTTCAGCCATTAGCATAAATTCTCAGTGTGACTTGTCAAAAGATGCTATAAACCCCAAGCACTGGAACTATGTTCTCCACTCTTGAGCTAAGATAAGCTAAACCAGTGCAATGGCGGTAAATTTAAGGAGTGTTATTCTACAGAGATGGGCTGGTAAAACAGTACATTTATTTAGCTTCAGTCAACTTCAAGCAATAGGCTGCTGGGAGTGCAGTACCTCACCTGCAGTACCTCACCTGAGTACCTCCTTAACTTGTCAATTTGACGGTGGAGATGAACACCAGTATTTTGAAAACACAGCTAAGGGTTATTCTGATAAAAGATTACAGCTTAAATTAAGCTCTTCCTGCTTAAACATGGTGTGTGCAAAGGAAAATGAGAGACCGAAAACAGATCTTATGCGGGCATCTGCTGCAACAGAACCTAGAAAAAACAGTTTTTAAACACTTGGAAGGTTTCACAGTAAATATTTAACAGTAAACAAGCCAATTGTTTAGTGTTTATATGTTGAGAAAAGTTTATTTACTGGGTTTTATCAGCAGTTTAAAGTAAAATGATACCTCTCTGTGGAACAACACTAATATTTACATTAAGCCAAAAACTCCAATGAAGTCAACCTAAAAAAAAGCTTCAAAATTGCTTTTCCCTTTAAGCACTCTACAAAATAATAACACAAACATACTACTGTTAACCAATCTGCAACCAGATAAAAATCAGTTTATTTGTACACAGTTATGTAACAGACAGCACACTAGTACCTGCAAAAAAGATTAAAATAACATTACTTTTCTTATTTTAGCCACAATTCCTCAACTCTGATCTAAATGACTACCGGGCTAATGCCAGTCCATAATACATGTGACACATGTAACATTTACAGAACATTTCCATAAACTTTGAGTTACAATGATCAGGCTAACCATCTGACTGTAACCCATCCTTTCTCTAAAAGTGAATGGACTCATAAGGACTTTATTTTTTACAATTTTAAATATATGCTCATGTGTTTGGTGACATACTTATCTCTGAACCTCCTCACTTTGCCCTCATATACATAATATTGGATTGGTTTGGGACTGTGAAAACTCTTACGATCACATTTTCTTTCCTTTTTTTTTTTTTTTTTTTCCCCATACATTAGTTAAATGTTGTGGAATTATGAGAAAGGGAAGTATTGGTAGCTCCATCTGCCTTGCAACTAATAAAGTTTGTTCCTGACGGGGGACAAATTGCTGGCAGACTCCTGGTACCTCTGCACCAGGCACTGATGGGCTCTCAGGGTGCCAATCACTGCCACCTGCATGTTCTATGTCACCGACAACTGAAATGCTTCAGAAAGCATTTGAAATTTTTTCCCATGTCTGTAGCAATGCCTCCCTCTCACATGGATGCCCTAATAATGTGATCTCACATTAAAGCTTCCTCCTGTTGGACCATTTAGAGTGCCTTCCCCTCCTCCCCAGCTGTCTATTTAAAACAATCATCAGTAAATTACTTCTCTCAAACACTCCTACAGCTCTGTCAAACATAGCTGAAATTAGCCAACATATTCAAAAGTTATTAGGGGACACAAAGAAAAAAATTAAAAAGGTACAAAAGGTCACTTCCCTCTCTTAGTTCCAGTAACTTTCCATTGTTAGCCTTCAAAGATCAAACTTCTTCCAGTCTCTTACTTTCTGACACTCACTGTGTTTTTCTGTATTCTACTATACACTGATCAGCTTCACATGCCACTACCTGCATCTTTACTATACTCCCTCTCTAAAATCCTTATCCACACCTTATCCCACTCCTTTCCGTTTGTTTTATCAGAGGACTGGTCTACAGAACAAAGTTTTAGTAATAAAAATTCTGCCACTAACACAACTGCTCAGCAGACTGTATTTGGCCACCTTTGCTGATGCAGCGTGTCCTCTCACATCAGCAGACTATGCTGGCAAATGATAGCCGGTTGGGCATGCAACCGCTCAGCGTGCTGCTGCCTGGTGACCTATCTTGTGGACATTTTTGATGGTGTACTGTGAAACTGTTGCTGTGGATTAAGACATCATTGTGACTACAAAGAACTTTTGATAGGTGGGAGTTCACTGCTAAAACTGTCCAGGGTTTAATTAGCCAAGCTTAAAAATTAGGGTTTTTTTCTCCCCAGAGTCAGAGTAGTGTTCAAGATCTATTTAATTGTCCTGATGTATGACCATTCCCTCTCTTAAGCTGTATATACTTTTTAAGGGCCTGATCTATTTCCCACTGAAACAAACAGAAAGACTAGTGAACTTCAGCAAAATCAGATTAGGCAAAATTTAGTATGTCTGAAGTTCTACAGCTTCCAGAAACATTATGACAACTGTTACTAATGCCATGTCTGGTATATAAAGTCTTCAAATAAAACTGTCATTGAACCAAGATGGTTAGCATAAAGAATTCCAGGAGAGCAAATACTGTTTGCCAGTGCAATATAGGTTGGTTTGTTTTTTTTTTTTTTTCCTAGAGTTTCTTTGTATTGCAAAGCAGTTGCACAATAAGATTGTTGATACTACGGTTCACCTTTTGAAGTTATATGGTTCAAGGTAAACAGTTCTGGCTAAGGAATTTCCCAGGTGTTCAGTCCACAGGTTGAGGCAGAAAGGAAGAACAAGTCTGCTTCTATTTCATGACAATCCTGAGGTCCGAGACAAATCAAACCATGAATCAATGCAGCAGTATCTCAGATGACCTATGAAAGGAAGTGGCAAACTACAATCTGTGATCAGGTATGTTCAAGATATTAGAAACTGATTTGTAATTAAGCTGCACTAGAGTATCCAATTCCAGAACACCTATTTCTTTTGGAATGGAAAACTGCCATAAATGCTTGAAAGTTGCTACCTCTTGGCACAAGAACATCAACCTTATACTGTAGTTCAGATGAACACATACAGTGAAATTAGAGAATCCTTGTTTGGTGCACACAGCTGCTGCATAAAGAGGGTCTTCTGAGCTATTCAAGAATAGACTACAAAGAAAGGTTTTAAAGACAGTAACATCACTTACATGTAATATTCTATTTTCTTGTATCAGCACTATGCCAGAGCAGACGGAATATAAATAAACAGTTTATGTGAGAGTAATCTGGCCATTTTTAAAGGTGTACTTAACACAGAGATGAATAGTGTTTAAAAGAAAATGCATGCCCTGTAATAAGTCAAACTGAGATCTCAGCACTTCAGCCAGCACTGGACTCTCCAGGCGCTTTGCTGATGAAATAAGCATTCACTGACATTCCAGCCTCAGGAACTGATCCACAGCCATTTTAAAACAAAAGGTACCTTTTTTTTTTTTTTTGGCACAAGGTGCTGTGCCAAAATAAACTTCCTGCAGAACCACTACATTTTCAGTCTCCTATAACTGAAAAATATTACTTGCCATTGTTGCTAGACTGAAGTATGCCTCTGTTGTACCGAAGTCTCAGTGTACAAATACAATATACAATTGTATAATTTTGCTAAAAAGGAAATAACACTGAGCAGATTGAGGGATGGTTTTTCAAGTGTATTGGCATAGCTCTGCTTTTATTAAATTCAGCAGTAAAACTCTCATTGACTTTACTAGGACCTTACAGAACTTCAATCCTAGTGTGGAAATATTTTCTGCCAAGATGTATTTCTGCATCCTATATACAGAAAGTAAATTTAAAAACTATTGCTAAGTAGGAAACAATACTTAGATATGCATTAACTGCCCTCGCTAAAACCTATACAGACAATTTCTTATTTGGCAAGGAATGGGATGTCTTTTCTTTTAAATCTATCAGGAGAATATATAGCAGCCTAGCTGGATGCAATATACCTCTTCAGTTAATGTGCATATGCTTCCTACTAGTGCTAGTGTGACACTAGACGCACTGATTAGATGCCTAAACAATTAAATAAATCTCCCCATAAATCACTGATTTTGTTTGGAGGTAACACACAACCACCTTTACACATCTGGTGTTTACTGTCCCTGTGTATTGTTTCCTCACTTATACCACTGGGATAGAATTGTCTGAATGATGTCTTGAGGTGCTGAGATAGAATGCTGGTAAGGGATGTTATAGTGTACATGTATTATTTTTCTCTTAACACAGCTCCATTTCTTTATAAAAAGCTCCTTTAACCATGTCGCAACTATTGTTCAGTGAATCAAATGAAATAATCCCAAAATAAGGTGAAGGGGAGGAAAATATGTGCAACATCAATTTTAATGTTGAGACTACATTAAAATTCACATTTATACAGCACTATTGGCTAAAGAATTTCTATTATTGAGACTTCTGGTGCATGGATGTTACAAGTGAGAACTAAAATACAAGAAAGAACTAAACAATTTGATTAAAGTCATAGAGGAAGAAACAAACAGGAACTGGACACCATCTTGACTTTTGACCCCTGGACAATGATAATGTCATTCAAGAATAAACTTGAAAAGGAACAAATCAGTTCTTGGTTAGCTTGGCTGTTTCTGATATCTTCAAGATGAACATTTCTTCTATAGTAATTTGAAAAATTCCAGTACACTGTAACCATATGCCTAAAGACTTGTTTTATCTTCTTTATCCATCCACATATAAATGGCTCATTAGGTCATTTCAGAAAACATTTTTGCTTCTCTGAAGTTGCACGTAGCCATCTGCTTCTCCAGAGAAAGCCTAGACAGATGTGCAGCTTGCATTCCTG
>NW_010110735.1:86033-90901 GCF_000699245.1 Pterocles gutturalis
GCTCATGCAGGCAGGTGCAGGCATCCCTGAGCAGATGACAGGCAGGTGCACGCGTGCCACTGCTTCCTGACCGCACGCTCCCTTCCCTCCCCAGCTCCAGCCCTGCATGTCACCTGCCCTGTGGGGACACAGGTCAGCCCTTAAAGGCAATGGAGAGCAACCCCACCTACACCACGCTGACACCACCTCCAATCCTCGTGTACTGCTTGTTCCTTCCTTCTAATGTACAATACGCAAGGAAGTGAAAACTATAACACAAATTTGGCTGGAAAATGTCTGATACCAGAAATTGTTAGTTTTCCTCTCTGTGATAAGTTACCTCGGACTTTTTCAAAGTATAAGTTTCCTTAATATTTTGTGAGAGTTTTACTACCCTCACTATCAATAACTACATTTCACCTGCAATATTATTAGTCATGGATTAAAAATTAACAGTAATTTTGCCATCTGAAATTCCAGAATGTCTTTTACCTTTTAAACATCCTGAAAAAATCTTTATGCTATATAAAGACTAAAAGCAATTTATAACCGAAACATTGCTGCTATTTCCTTGCTGTTGAAACCTCGCTAATGAGCTATGCGGCAGTAAAGGAGAAAACTCACAGAAAAGCAGAGCAAACTCATACAATTATGAAGAAAAATGAAAGATCATTTTACAAATCCTCTGGTTTAAGGCCCTTGCTCAAAATCTTGCTCAAGATTTTCTCTGTAAGCAAACTGCATCCAACTAAATGAATGCTTTTTTCTCAGAAGGTAGAAGAGCTGATCTAGTCATGCTGGGGTTTGTATTTGTGCCAGCGACACATAAGAGAATTCACAGTTATGTGAATTCTGATACTTGAGCTTATGTCAAATGTAAAAAATGTTCGGGGAAACAGACTCTAATAGCACTAATAAATATACCCAATTTGGTAAATAAGAAGATGGAGGAGAGCAGGACAGAACAGCAATCTTATTGGGAAGCTGAATATGTTAGCCTAAGAATTCTTTTTTTATATGAATGAACAGAAGCAAAGAAAGACAGAGACAGTTGTCCATGCAATAGGACCAAGAAAACTTGTGATTTCTTCAGAACTTTAAAAGATAATTATGAAAATAGCAACAGATTTAGAGATGGAACTTTCAGAAAATACTGTAAACAGTGGCTAACTTCAGCTCCAGAGATTTAATTGTATTTCTGCTAATGCTTGATCCATGCAAATGCAATACTTCACTCTCAGCAACAGAATGGAGGAGCCATACCCACCACTTCAAAGTCATTAGAGAAAATAAATAGGTTCTGCAGTACAAAGACATCACACTGAACTAGGCACGCAGGCCCAAGAGGACAAAACACAGATACTGAGATAAAAGCAGAGTTTAAGAGCCTGAAAACCTTCAGCCTTAATATACAGATTTAATATAAGCTTGCTCATTTGATGCAACCTTCTTTTGATTCATCACGTAATATTTTTTTTTTTAATGTTTAAAACCAAAACTATTTTAGCTACTTGAAGTCTAGAACTACTTCTATTTGGACTAGTTCCTTTAAGACTATCTTGAGGACATGAGAAGAAAGTTTTATTTCTCAGGTTGAACTGGTTCATGGACTGAACCAGCAGTTTGAAATCAGGTCCCATACCGCTGCACTTTTGTTCCCAATTTGCCCAGAACACTGAGAAAACCTAAGGACTGCAGATGAGAGTAGAACACCTCAGTCCCTTCCGTTCCCCACCCCCTGCCAGTTACAACCTCACCTGTCATTTTAAAAACAGTTTGACAGATACAAATTTTGTGGGAATATAAAGCCCCAATTCAGTAACGCATTTGGGAATGCCCTCAAATTCCAATTTAGTTAATATCAGAGTACATCACAGAAGCGAGTCCCAAGTATGGAAGAGAGGTTTATCTGAGAGATCTTTACAATATTCTTACTTGTATTTTATGTTTTCCTCAAGCCAATTAGACTTCAAGCAAATGTTTATTAGGAAACAGGTCACACAGCCACAATAAACATGTACTGCCTGGGGGAGAAAAGTTTTTTTTTTAAACAATTATATTTTGAAAAATAAGGCTGTTTGGAGTCTGTCTGAAATGTATCACATGTAATAGTGTTGACAAACATAGCTTGGCTTGCCAAATAGGTCAGAAGATTGAAATTCTGGAATGTTCAGAATCTGGGTATTATTTATGCTTTTCTGTCTGCATGGCAAGGCAGAAAGAATACTGGGTTTAAAAATACTCAATCGATTTAGCAATATTCTTCTGAAATTTGAGGGACCCTAACCAAAATACTTACGCACTACTATAAAACATACTGCTTTTTTGCATGAATGTGGCTAAGTATCCCTTGGAAAATATTCAGAGAAGAATATCTTGTGTAATATGGGTATAACATAATCACTAAGCTAATTTTGCTTATATGACACAGCACGACAGAAAATACTCAAAGGTTCCATGCAACTACAATTCTTGCTAAAGCTACTTCTGCCTGTCAAACTAGTTAACTAGTTTGCTGAGCATTTTTTCAATTACACCAAAAGCTAATTAAGTAATACTTGTTAGTGTTGTTTGTGAAAGTTCATTTGAAATAAAATTGTAAATACTCTCTGGAACTTATAATTTAAGATCTAAAACAACTGTGCTCATTTTATATCACATACTTTTTAAATAACTGAAAGTACTTGAAAAATTGAAGGAATACACTTCAGTGCTTGACTTTCTTATACCTCATACACAGCCAATCTGTTCCTTTTACAAGCAGCACAAAAGATGTAATTACTCCAAAGCACATATTCTGGCACAACTGGATATTTTAAGGAAAAGCTATAAATAGCTTGCAAATGCCATAAATTCCAGCAGTAAGCAATGTGTACGTCCACCCGTGCATTTGCTACTAACTTCGAGTTCATATTTTCTGACTTACGTTTCAGTTTTAAAAGCATTTAACAGGACTCAAATTCCATCTACCAATTTCCAGGTGTATTTCCTTCTTAATCAAATTCTCCCATCTCATCTTTGGCCACAACTTTCAGAAAAGATGTGATTCACAACGTTCCACCTCCAATACAAATTTTTCATATATTCACATATTTAGAGAAATCTTAGGGAAAAAAACTATTTTTTTTTAAATAATTCACTATGGCCTCTCCTGTTTGAGCAGTATTTTACATGCATTACAGGTGAAAGATGATCTACAACTGCACTTGTAAAGAACCAGGGCCAGCACAATATAAGAAACAAGACTGCAAGCATGCCTGCTGGTGCCTCTTTTTCTCTACGATGGCCTCAAAGTTAGACTCATGGCCCTCTGGGCTTTTTGCCAAAACCACACACCAGATTAAAATAGAAAGAAGGGAAATAGGCAACCTGGGGTCCAAAATTTAATTCTGACCTTATGTATAAGCTCTATGGGAGGCTTGGGCAAAGCAGAATGTTAATCTACCATATAAGGGGGGGCACAAGGAAACTAGAAAAAAAAACTTATGAGAAAAAGCATGCATAAAATCTCTTCTCTATCGTGTGCACATTTTGGTATTTTGAAACCATCGATCCTGAAAAATAATCAAATCTTCACATATAAATATGTTATTCTCAGCAAGTAACTATTCAATGTGCATTTTAGTTACATGTCCACAGCCTGGTTTCTTTCATAGTGAGATAAACTGTATTTTTTATGGCTTTGACCCACTTTATTCAAACCACGGACGTTTCTGTTTCATGAATTTGCGGGTTTATGGATCTCATTAACTATGAAATACGGACAGCATATCAGAAAGCAGATTTGAAAGTGAAGGCTGAAAAGTTCTCTTCATCCTATGAGAAGAACAGGCTCTATTTACATTTTCTCTCATGCTTCACCATGGAAGTTAAGTTTTCTTCTGCTGAAACATATTTGCTAATGGACTATTCAGCAGAAACAATTTTTTTTTTTTTTATCAAATCAGTGTTCTTCACAGAATTGTTTACAGGAAGTAAACATTTTTTCTACATTAAAAATAATAATATAGTGTTAAGTCCAAAATTGCAAACGGGCAAACATTTTCATAAAATTTTGCAGATGCTAAGTTTAACATAATTTCCTTGACAGCTCTGTTATTAAGTTGTTTCTAGGGATCATAGTTAACTTCTTAGTGGAGAAGAAAAACTATGGTAAACCTGTTCTTCTGTTTTCCTAATACAAAACCCATTATTAATTAGCTATGTACTAGTGTAATCCATTGCACTTGGATCCTCCACTGATTTTAAACACAAATACCTAGAAAATTAAGCTATTAAATACCTGTTGATAACCTATTTACTAACTATTAAAAGAACTTAATAAAGTAACTCAATTTTGTAAAACTATTAAATGAACATAGTAATGAGTAAAAACAGTTTAAGCTATTCTGAGATTGAATCTTGAAAATGAGAAAGGTGAATTACAATGCTGCGAATGCTTGCTTTACTGATCATTATTCTTACAATATTTACATAAGAGATTCTATTAGTTTAGTCTCCCGCCCTTCCAAGAGAAAATTCACAGGACATTATTAAGTTCATCTACACACCACAGTTCAGAAGCACAGAAACAAGAAATGGACCATTTCTTACTCTTCCTATGAGGTGACATTAACCTCATACATATCTTCAAATTGATCCCGGTGCTACCACAAAATTAGAAGTAGATTATATATAAAGAAAAAAAAGTATTTCTAATGGCCATTAATACAACATAACATCCTCTCTTGATATAGCTTGACAAGTCAGAGACACACAACAAACTGAGAAACAATAACTATTTTCCACTGGGAGATCCAAGTCATTAAAACACAAGAAGGGAAGTTAATTTGAAGGTAATGGGCAAGTTTTGAAACTGTTACTCACCTATTCACAACCTTGGAAGGGAA
>NW_010110735.1:90932-117537 GCF_000699245.1 Pterocles gutturalis
AATCTTTCCTCACTATTCTCTTCAGATGGATTTATTATGGGTTCAGACTACTACCAAAACACTACTGTGAATTTCAAGAGAGTAAGACAAGGAAGTGTCCTACAAAATAGCTTAACATAAAAGTTTCAACTGCATTATACTCATCTTTGCTTGGTTTTTAGCACAGCAGAAGGCATTATGCATCAGTGCTAGAAGTGCTTACATAAGCAGCAGAGTGATGTAATTTTGGAAAGTACCTGCCAATAGCACACAAGTCAATTCCAACAACATACTGTCTACTTCATAGAGTGATACAGTGATGCATGATACAGTGTAAGACCAGCTTTATGTTTCATGTACTTCTATGTCAACAATGAAGAGCAGAAAATATCTGATCTGCCATAAGCTTTATGGGAAAGTTACAAAATTTTTTGAATAACTTTGAATTAGCAGAATGACTGCTGATAAGTAGTATACACCAATTAATACTATGTATTTGGGTGCAACACTCATATTTATAATTTTGTAGAACCACAACATAAAGGAATCACACAAAGACATCTAATTAAAACAGAACAAATTTCCAAGCATTTTAGAAACTTACATTACAGTACCTGTAAGTGCACCTATAAACAAATTGTTTTGATCCCTCTTGCTTATGCTTGGCTTCCATTATGATTTTACTGAATGACTGCCACAACAGACTTGATAAAATAATGATACCCTCAATGTTAAGTGCAACGCTATGTGCAATAATGTCTTCAACACAGAAATAAATCCTACATTTTACTGTTTTCCATATTGCCTTCATCTCATTGCTTCCTTTTTTGTTACAGAGCTCTAATTCTTGATCAGCTGCAGAACAAATTTGTGGTGAATTCAGAAAAAAACTGATAGGAGGCTGGACATCATCTGTTACAATGAATCAAATAATGAAACTGGAATCACACTGTTTTTGTTATTTTGGTCCTTGTGCACTAGAAACCAATGGATAGTAACAGGAGTGGTTGCTTTACCTTGCTATCAGTGAAAAGTACTTTTAAAACCCTAACATGGACTGTTCAAAGTGACACAAAATTTACTGGAAATATAAGCAAAAATTTCAGAATGAACATATGTTAAGGTTCCAACCATTTCTAACACTCTCCCTCTTAAGTAAACCCATAACTCAAATAGCCATTGACATGGCAGTCTGTGCTGTACACTGCTAGTATTTTGCATACAATGTCAAACTATGAGATTGAAAATACTCTTGCATAATTAGATACGCAAGAAGAACTATTTACATGATCCTACTGCAATAACCATCTAGAAACCTCCTTTTCCACATGCAAACTCAAGAAGACACGAAAGGAATAAAACAGATCTGCACAGAGTATATAAAAATTTTGAAAAAAACTCCCGAACAACTACAGAATAGAGTGATCCAAAAGGTCTTCATTACAGTGGGCCAAATTACGTAATAAGACATTTTTTCCAGTTAGGTCTATGTTACATTTATGTTCTCCCACAAGTAGTAATACCAAACTTTATTTAACGTAGTGATTTTCATACAACTCATGTTCCAAACAACTATCCTCCTCAGGAAAAAAGAATGAAGCGATGTTGCAAGACAGGATTCACCATTACAAATTTTCCATCAGCTGATGTCTGGAAGCTAAGTCAGGAAGAAATCTGAGACTAGTATCTCTCACCCTAGGACAGACACAACTAGAAAACATTCTATTTTTCCTTTTTAACATGATTAACAAATGTAAGTATTCACATGAACTGTAGCACATTAAAAGCTTATATATTTACTATGAGCCTCAGCTCCTGTATCTGAAAAAACTTAATGTAGAAGAATTCTCCCTAAAAATATTTATCCCAAAGTTACCATGAACATTTTATGTTACTCAATTACTCCTGTCCATACCTGCAAACCTGCCAGTTGAGCAGCTGACTTCCCTTTGAGGCAGAGAACGAGTGCCACAAATGCATTTAAGTCCTCCAGAGAGAGGCTACTGACCTAAAACAGATGAAAAAATAACATTTTATCTGAAGGTTCTGAAGAGGAACTTTCTGAAAATTGGCTCCTCCTGCTCAAGCACATCAAACTTAAATTAATGACCTCATTAAGTTATGACCACCGTGAATGCATTGTCTAGGAAAAGATACTTAAAGGGAACAAAATACTTACTTTCACAACTTGAATGAAGTGCATACCCCAAAACCCATGTATATACATAGATTTCCACACACCAAACAAAATGCCCACCCTTCATGCATTCCCATCTCCTCTTCCCTTGAGTTTCTTAATAACAGGCAATTTTTTTAAAAAAATAATTGCTTTATAATCAAGACCCAGAATAAAAACCACCTCAATGAGCCACAAAAGTTATGACCAGTAGGATTTCTTCCAAATGCTTACATGGTTATCTGTTGGAAACATGAAAAATAATCTAAAATACTTTCACTACCTATTTTAAGCTAAATTTCAGGATTTAACAAAGCATATTTGGATTTTTTTTTAGTTTTTTGAGTTACATTTTGAAGTGAGAAGAACTCAAAACTGTAAGAAAACGAAACCTAAAGTGTTTAAGTGGGAAAACATTAAGGAAAATTCTAAATTCATGTAACAGTTCACTCTAATTCTTCTATCAGAAAAGGGAGAATGGAGGCATTTACTGTTGTGAGAAAGTATTCTGAAATTCTATAGAGGCACATGGTCACCTCAGGAGAAAGACAGTACCTCTAGACCAGCTGGGCTGATTCCCTGACAGTACCAGTCCAGTTCTGATCGCTTGCTTTCTCTTCTAAAAAAAGCACTACAGATTATACATGTGCACCAGGACCAATATCTGTTACAAATGTTGAGGCTATAAAGAGCGCTCTGAGTGAGATCCGTAAAGCATTACAATTCTTTATCAACTGAAATTCGAAGGTTTCTCTTGCAAAGTGTGGGAATGTGCATTGTTGGCTTACAGTACAGTTAAAAGGCTGCCTAAAACTCTGCATTGCCTTTCTTTTAACAGCTTGGTTTTGGGGGAATATTGTGTATATCCCATTTCAATCCGTTCAGAGTTTCTATTAAGGCTAGTAAAATCAAAAAGTGACAGAAAAAATGAAGGAGAGAGAAGAATTAACAGAAGAGTATTGATGTAAATCAATAGAAAAAGAAAAAAAACCACTAAGAAGCCATCTATAATTCATTCATTTTTTTGTTTAGGAGGAGTGACCCATTCTTTCCTCCTCAAGACAAAATTATTCAACCACTATTAAGAATTTCTTTCTTTTTTTCTTTTTTTTTTTTTTTTTAAATCGTGCCTTGCTGCTTATCCCATTGTAAAATACCCTGCCCTTTATGACTCTGTTAAGACTTGCATAAAGCACAAGAATGTGAGCAGTATCAGAAAAGTTTTAAGCTTTCAAAATGCTCCTTGGTATTCATTAACTCCACCTGGCTGCTAAGATCTGATAATAGCACTACTTTACCCCGTATTTCAAGTCAGGCATCACCTTTGTGTAGATGACAAGAAAGGTTTACTAAACCTGCACAGTTTATACATTGCAGTAACAGAAAAAGTGACTTTCATCTACAAAACAATTCTTACTACTTGCACAATTTTCTTCTAAGAAAACTAAGTCAAAGATTGCTGGCAAGTACAACAGCAAGGAGATGTCCCCAACAGAGCAGATCAGTCAAAATACTTATGAATGTCAAAACATTCCTTTAGAGAAATATTTTATTAAGGAACCAAACTTAGTGAATTATCACACTTCCACTGTCAGATTTCATCCAAAACTGTAAGGGCTTGAAAGAGAAATTTCCACTTTCTGTGGAGGCTCTACAGTTTGATATTTGAACTTATTCACTCCTTTACCCCAACTGTAAAGTCAGACCTATTATTTGGGGTTTTTTTTTCCACAATTTTTGTTCCTAATTTGGAGTAATTTGAAAAGTACCCTCACTGAAAAGATAACTCTTCAAACCAAAACTTTCTTTATACAGTTAAGATTTGCTTATTGGAAATTTTTCTCACTTTAAAAAAGTGTCTGAAGTTTTCATTAAATACTTGCACATAAATTTTGAGAAAGCCAGGTAGGTTGATCAGAGTGCTGGTTCCTGCAAAAACCTAAGCTTTAGGTTAGATTAAATGATATGTAATTAATTTTTTAAGAAGTTTATTTCTCCCTCATATGAGCAGGGTAACTTAATTTCCTTCAGCTTCAAGGCACCCTACAATTGCTCAACTTAAATAACCTTTAAGGTAACAAGCCACCCTCCCTCTCTAATACAAATGTAAGCCTAACTGTAAAGTAAAGACATGAATTAGGCCACAATTAGACAAGCATTGTTTTCTCAGCTACAAAACAAATGGAAGCAGTATGGTCAGCTCAAGGCATGGTTGCTGACACTCTTGCTCTTATGTTTTCCTCTCAAACACCCCAAGAAAACAAATGGACAATATCAGAGAACTAGCCAAAGTTTAAAACAATTCAGCAATGAAAAACATTTCAATCCAAATCAATTCCCTAGTCTGGTTCACAGAGAAGATTGTACCAGTCCAACTCAGAGGGCAGAAGGGAATCAGGAAAATGGGACAGGTGCTGAGAAATTGGCACTGCCATGAAAAGACTTCCATCAAACTAAGCCCTTTGCATGATCTCTCTGCTATTATTCTTGTTAAAAACTTGAGCTGCAAAACTGTTTTCATTTCTGTTTTTAACATTAGCCATTGGATAATAGATTCTGAAAACTATATACTTAACAAGTTTGGTTTTTTTTTTTACACTTTATTACTATGCTGTGATCAAGGCTCAGTAAATCCACATTTCTGTAGGTTTTCTGTCCTGTTACTCCTCTTCTTAATCCCACTAAAGAAACCCTTCTCATATAATTTAGTAATCATGCTATGAAAGGGCGTACAGGATAGCACAATAACTATAGGAAATGGTTAAAACAGATAAATAAGTAAAACAGTGATTTTATATCCAAATATGAAAAACACTTAAAAGTCTGCTTAAAGCTAAGTACATTATATGTATCGTGCTGAATTGAAACTGCAAGGCATGAAATAACAGTTAATGAGCTTCATCTCCAAAAAACTTTCCATTTATATTCTGCTATACAAAAATAAAATTAAAAAAAAGAGCTATATGGATCATTTGTATAATTCCCATATGTACTTCCTCAATGCATCATCTAACTTTGAGCAAGCACGTATGCAGAGAAAAGAAAGGAAAAGGCAGGGAGAACTTGTTTTCAAGTATAAATCTGTTACTGAGGAAAGTGAAGACTGAAAAAGAAAAACAAAATAAAAAATGCAGTTCAGTGTAAGTAAAAGTGCAACAGAGCTTATCAGATAGGTAAAGGCATAATTTTCTCATCTTCTGAGAGGAATATCTGCTTGTGAGAGCAGCATTTGAAAGGTGGCAAGTACAGACAATATATTAAATACCTAAGACAAATTTAAGTAATGAATCAATATTGTATTTGATCTTGTGTTCCTTTTTTCTACAAGTATGGCAGTCTGGAGGCTGCCAAATATTTGGAACTACAGCAGAACTGCTACCTAATGATCATCTGTTGCTCAGAATTTAAGGAAAAGAGCCATATCCTCAATTCTGACTTAAAACTGAGCAGATTGACAAGATGGTGTGAAAAAGTAGTGAGAGCTGACTAAATAGTTATATTGCCTGTTTGCACAGACTGCATAGTCACCTGAGGGATGTCTTCCTTTGACAATGCAAAGGAAACACAAAAAAGAGAAGATTTAATTTGTAAACAGGTCCCAAAAAGCAGGGGAAATCCCTCAGTTTATACTCTCTCTGTTAAACTGCCCAAGGGGCTTTGTCACAGGCATATCAGAGTTATGATTAACTACTAAAAATCCCAAGAGTTTCTTGAACAGGATGATGCATGTTAAATGGAGTAATTAAATATACTGTAATGTAGTACTATTATATTTGATCAACTATGCCTACAGTAAAGATTAAGAGAAAATCCAGCACAGGCTAGCAAGAAACAGTTTATTAGTCAATCATATCTATCAGGGCTGACAGCTAAAGCAACTGTCCCGGTTACCTGCATCATAAGATAGGACAGCAAGCAGCAGAACGCTGCAACAGGTGCTTCTAAAGCTTGGAGCTCTTCCATCCCATCCTGAAGGTGAAAGCATGCCAGAAATGTACTATACCGTTGCTTTTCCACTTCAGATCCTTTGGCAAACCACAGTGTTTTCAAATTAGGTGTTCCACCTACAAAAGAAATCCATCATTTTATCTTGGCAGCACCAAGTTAGAACATGCCTTCCTCGTTACAATCTGAAAGGAAACAACTGATCTGCTCTTGGCACTTGCAAGGACCACAGAGTTGAAAATAAAATGTATTTGACAAAACTTGGCATGTGAAAAAAAAATTAACAAAAAAATGAAGGCCTGTAATTTAAACAAATTGTGTTGAATACAGGCACGTTTAAGCAGAGTGGACTGAATTCAAGTGTTACAACAACATAGACAACTTTGAGACATCAGACTTTTACCCTTTGCAAGAACAAAGTTTGCCTACAAGTATGTCCTTTCCCTTGGGGATCCAGAGCATTAAGAGAGGTTAGCTTCCTCATAAAATACCGATTCAGCAGAAAACAGCCATATCTGTTTCTTCCCTCTCTCTCCTAGAGCTCAGGGCTCCTCGAGGGATCCTCACATTACCTGTTTTAATGAACAAACTGGTCACCTAAGCCATTTGCTAGCAAACACGTGTTCTCCACAAACATGGTGCTGGTATAACTCCTCTGCAGTAGGTCCACTAGCAAGTCTGTGAAAAAAAATCAAGGCTATCTGGTATTTTGCACTCCCTAGGCTACTGTATGGAACGCTGTTGCAAACACACACAAAGAACTGTCATCAGTTATGCATAATGTATCTTTCCAGACTTTCTATCATTCACCCTGGTCTCTAAATCTTTAGTATTTACCCCATGTTGCCATCTCCTAACTTGTGACACACGTGAACTAATGCAAAATTTGCTCCCCATTTAAATGACACCTAATCCATTATCAAAATAAACACTAATGCACATGGAATAACAGAACAGCTAACTGGTTATGCGTAAGAATCACAATTAAAGACAGAATCCTCCCATAAAGTACTGTTGCTTCTGTAGTTAAATAAAACGAGGTGTGAATTTTAAATGTGGACTAATTAAGCTACATTTGGTAACACCTTTTCCTTTTTCATGTGACATGCAGCAGCTGTAGTCCAGTTAGGAACACTTGGTAATAATAAATGGTTAAAGTGACAAGGTGCCGAAATCTACATAGATGATGTTTATTTAGCCAAGAAAGGCCATTAACCAAATGGTACTAATTCTTTGGAGAGGGGGAAACTAGAAAAAGAGAAGTTAGTATTTTCTTTCTTCATCTCCCTGATGGATGTATTTCTTTTACTATTTTTAAGACTAACTCTTCTGTCAAAAGTTTTAACCACGTAAAGAAATACCACCATAAAATTTGTAAGTTTCTAGCCTTATTTTGTAAGGAAATGCATCTATATTAAGAAAAAAATACTAGTTGCTAGATTGGAATTAGAAATGCAGGTTAGTGACAACACAAATACCTGCAGTAAGCAGGCCAGTACAGACAGCACAGTAAGACTCAGATTACTGGTTTGATACTGGTAATTGCTGCCTTAAGAAAAACAAAACAAAACAAAAACTGAACAGCAATGGTTGACTTCCAGGAAGAAAAGCAAATATAACATGCATAAACACAAAACAAAAACAGCTTTTCCTACCAAGGCTAAGTAACTTTAATGTGTGAAACAATTTTTACATGGGTAAACTAAAATAGTTTTTATGGTTTCTGCTTTCCAGAAGGTTCACAATCAGCTGCATGTAAAGAGATACGCCAAGAATCAGTTAAAGGAAAGTACGTATTTCATCTATAGGATTTTTTTAAAACAAATTGCATCTGGGGGTGTACTTAATAATAGAAATCTTTCTTTCTTCAGAGTAAAACCACGAACTACATCAATAATCAAGATTACATATCTATATTGAGAGAGCTCAACAAAAAATTCAAGACATCTCTTCCATAAACAGTTTCTTATACTTTCAGAAACAACATCTACTTGTGTCTGGGAAAAAGAGGTACTGATGAATTATGAGTTATTTACTCTGGGAAAGAAAACTTGATGCTATCTCCTTTTGGAACATACCAACTAAAAGCGTTATTTTTCTGAAAGGATCTCTTCTACAACTAATAAAATTCTGTGTAATACCCAAGAACGAGCCATTATGTTAGCCCTTAGATGAAAGGTAAGTAAAGCAAAGAAACAAATGCACTGCAGATTAAGCACTCTCCCATCACGTATACAGTCAACAACAGACCTAAGACGCATATACAGTAGACCCCCAAAACTGTACTGTGCTCTAGTTACATCCTCACTACGTACTTTACAGCAACTAGAAAATATTTCAGAAAGAGAGAAATTTACTTGGACAGGGAGGAGAAATATATTACTTTCTGCAACACATCTAAATATTTACTAAATTAACCTAACACCTCCTCCCCACCTCAAACTGAGTAACACAAGGGAAACAGAACAAAACATACTTAGACATATATAATTGATATATCTTTACTGTAAAGATTAGTCATAAGAAAATTATCTATCCTACTGAGGTCGCAGGAACCACAAGTTCTATGAATTACAGAGAGATACTCAAACACTGCATGTGCTTATGGTTATTCTCAACATGCACAAAGCTGTGTGAAAACCATATTCAGTACTATGTAAACTGTAGTCCTTGAGAACTCCAAGAAGAGCATCACAAAGACCTCCACGGAGGTCAAAAGGTACTACTTGCCTAAACACAAAAACGGACGACAAACAGCTTATGGGAAAAAGCATTCCTAGAATTTTTTTTTTTCTTTTTCCTTTTGACTCACAAACAAACAACTTATGGGAAAAAGCATTGCTAGAATTTTTTTTTTCTTTTTCCTTTTGACTCACACATTAAAGACATTGTCATACAGAAAGCTTCACGATAAAAAGAGCACTTCAAGGGAATATATAAATATTTATTTCACTTGTCTGAACTTCAGTAACGGGTTTATGTAAATGCAATGCATGCAAAAGTTGTGGAATGCATTAATACTATGATATCATTGAACTCAAGGCCTATGCAAAGGTGATTGTCACATTCATACCAACTTACAACACGTCATCATTGTATATATAGATATAAATGTATAATATTAACTGTTCATTTATATTTGAAGTGATGACAATTGAAATTTCATTTTATAACACCAGTAATAGAACTTTAGCACTTCATCATTTTACATGCTCATGTAAATACTGAGCAATAAAATTAAGTTTTTAAAAATGTACTTGCTAGGAACACTCAACATTAACTTGTCAATAACTGTGGCCCATTTTAAAGATGCCATAAACCCTAATGCCAATTAAATATGACCATTAAAGTAGCATTCCACAGACAGCATTTTGAACATAAGCATTATGATTAGAATACTGAAAGCACATCCAAACTCCTGTGGTATGAAGCTACAATATCCTATACATTTTCAGAAATAAAATGAAAAGCAGAAGACATACATTTCCAGTAAAGACTTTAAAACTTCTTCTGTTCCATATAAACTGCACTCATATCAAATAGATCAGCTATGTTCACAAGACGTGGATGTTAAACAGTACTTTCTTGGATCACAGATCTAACAAAAAACATTTTTCAGAGACATTTTTTATCAATTTAAGTGCTCCTCTATCAATGTGTGGGAAACACAACAATCACATTCATCCACCTGAAACGAAACACTCCAGAAGGGAGAAAGAGAGACAGAGAATGTGAGCAAGCACAGATGCTAATTCAGAAGACTGCCTCTCAAGAGAAATGCATATACATAATGTACACTATATTTAAAATATATTTTAATCTATCATCCTACAGCTTTTAGGATTTGATATTTTGGTTTTTTTAAAAAAGCTAACATTCAATATATCACCTGGGAGGTTTTCAGATGCAAAATAGTTCTGCTGTTCTATACACACACACAAAAAATCAGTGGGAATTCTACTTTAAGATCAATGCAAAATGTAAAATATTTATGGTTATGTGCATTACAGTTCAAAGTTCGTATCAAATATTATTTCTACAGACATTTTAATCTGAATCAAATTAATTAGAGTAAGGATTTCCCACATATTCTCAGTACACTTCTAAAGTAGTTGTGATGATAAGGTTATTACTTTTTCCAGAAAAGATAAAACAAAGAACCTCCCCAGGTTAATCGCACCGGTGATTTTTCAAATGGTTTCTGGTAAGGTTTTTTCTCTTTTTTGAGTAACCTGATTTGATTGACAGTTTTGAAATCTATCTTCCTATAACAACTTCTTTAAATTTAGCTCTAAATATGATCCCTGTCTGAAAAATGTGATGCGCTGTTGAGAACCTTATTTGGTGAATTAGAAAGTCATGCTGTGGAAAATAAGAGATGCATGAGCGAATGTAAGGCATACAAATATGGACTGCAAAAATTTTAGAAAAATATTTGTTCGCTGAAGGAATGACAACAGAGCACTAAAAATAAACACTAGAAGTCCTCCTCCCCCTTTTTAATAGTCTGCTTGAACAGCCTTTCATTACTGAGTTAGTAAAGATTATGTCTGAGAAGATGCTGTTTTTATAAACTCCTCTGATGTGGTCCTATAAACAAACACAGTACAGTGATTTTAAATCCTGTTTATTGTCAATATGAAGGTGGGTTCAATGTGTAGCATGTCTGCAGAGCAGTAGAACAAGACTATGTAGATTCCTCTCCAGAAAGGGACGTGTAGCATGTCTGCAGAGCAGTGAGACTATGTAGATTCCTCTCCAGAAAGGGAGGAAGGTACAGTAGTATCTGGGAAGGAAAATTTCACAACAATAAATACACTATATTTGCCATGCAAACTGAAATGTAACTACACAAGTATGGTTCATACTTTGTTGAGGTTTTGTTTGCTTGTTTTACAAATGCATGTTCCCAGATCATTGCATGCTGAAATAAAACAGTTGTACAGGACAGACCAATAATTTTTTACCCTTCATGTTCATATCCATTTGGAAAATTTCACAGCAATTTCATTCTATCATCACATCAATTAGATAATCACTCTTCTAATATTGTATCAGGGGTACTGGACAGTGAAACTACTGTATATCAAATGAAACCTTGCTTGTAATTTGTCTATATAACTAATTTACTTACAAACAGTTCCTTTCAAAAGGATTTTGAAAAGGCTGGTATGTAAAGAGCAACTGTTTTTCCTTCATCCTTGAATTTGAAGACTCTCACTAAATATACAAGTTTCAAATATGAAGAAAAATGTACAATCTTAGGACACTTCAGAAGAAAATTTGCTATGATCCTAGAAAATGAAAACCAAGTAGGTTACAAACCAATCCCTAACAAATAAACCCAAAAACCAATGCATGCATTTCAACTTTTTCTGAATCCAGATTTAGACCAGATCAGAACAAGGAATACTACAGAAAGCTCTGGGTACAGGGGGAAGAAGCGCTGGTAATTACTCTCAAAGAGTCAAGTAGATAATTTTTCCTAATACAATACCAATGGTATTGCATACCAATGGAACTAATTCACTTCATACAAATGACTAAAAAAAAAACCTCTGAGCTCCTGATCCACATGATAGCAGATGACTAGACAGAGAGAGAATCACAGAATCTCATACAAACGACTAAAAAAAACCTCTGAGCTCCTGATCCACATGATAGCAGATGACTAGACAGAGAGAGAGAGAGCTGTGAAAGTAAAGATAGAGGGATGATGGGATTATGACTACAATAGCATGGAGAAATTAACAATTAGAACAATTTTCCCTCTGAAATAACAAACATTGATACAGTACTGTTTACTTCCTTATCCTAACCTTGCATTGCATGATACAATTTAGTAATAAAGAGATGAGTGTCATGTACAGCGCTCAATCTTTTCACTAAAGTACGAGATACTTCCTCATAAATGTAGCTGTCCTCATAACACAAATTTCACTTAGAGCATTCATGAATGGATCCTTTACCAAAGGAAAGAAGATAAAACCACACAAAACACTTGATGTTTATGACAGTAGAAACAGCTTCACAGAAACAGCCTAATTATTTTTTTATTGAAAGCTGGATTCTCTTTTTGAGTTGTCACAGGTGATCTAAAAATGGCCCTTTTTTATATTCTCTGCCAGTCTCCATAACATGTTCTCTCAAATAGCTTAATAGAAGAATTCTAATATGGCCCTGCACACCATTTATCCTGGCCTCAGAGCAGTATTCAGATCCTCTAAGAAACTGTTTCCATTTTAGAACTGATGTTTGAATTAGCACTGAGTTTAACAAGACACAGTAATAACATGTACCTCAAAGCTGAATCCTACTATAATTACACAGGGTAATTAAAAGCAATTACAGGCATGCAGCATTTCTACTTTAGCTCCTTGTTCT
Source organism: Pterocles gutturalis (assembly GCF_000699245.1). NCBI lineage: Eukaryota > Metazoa > Chordata > Aves > Pterocliformes > Pteroclidae > Pterocles > Pterocles gutturalis. Next base: position 103,417 of record NW_010110735.1, read on the forward strand.
CCACAGTCGTTTTGGATTCCATATCAAATGTGATGGATTCCATACCAAACATCTCACCTGATCTTAGTGATGTCATTATTTCAGTACAGATTTAAACACAGTTTTATTCTACCTGGAACAGAAGGTTGTACAGGTTCTATCAGCTCTGCTTGCTGGAGAGGATTTCCAAAATAGACAACCCACTCTTTTACCAAAGGACAGGCTCCACCTAAAAAAGACAGAATTGGATGAGTAAGTCAAATGCAAGTAGTGTAGAAGTTGGAAGCAGTGGGGATTAGGATTCTAAAGCAACAGAAGGCACTTCATAATGACTTGTTTGCTCAGCTTCTTTAAAAGCAAACCAAGAAAAATCAGTTCTAGTATCTTTATGACAAATCACCAGAACAAATGAAGAGAGTTTGAATTATGTACTATAAACATGAGTTTGCAGTTGGGAATTGCAGCCAAAATATAAGAGTCTGTGGAAAACATTCTAAAACAGCTTTGAGCCAATTTTAGGCCTTCCAATTCCCAGACAGCTCAGGAAGCTGTGGAGGCATCTGGCATAGCTTAGGGACCTACACGAGCTACCTCAGTCTCTCAGGGCTGTCACATTGCCACATATGCAGGCAGTCCTTAATATGATTCTCCTCCCAACTTGCCCTGACATTTCCTGTGTCAGGGTTTGAGACAAAATCTTTATAAGGAGGCCTTGATGGCTATTTGAAAGCTGACAGCAATGGAGTCATCCCACCATCAGATGCAGAGCTTTTACAGCCCATTGTTCCAGACCTTTTATCTAGTATAAAGGGATTGTTTATGCATAATAGCTCAAGTGGCTTCCTACCCCCTAACCCCAACTCTGCCCTGCCCGCCCCCTCAGCAGAGAGTAGGGTGCCTCTTAAATTAAAAATTTCACTACTTGAGTTGTGCATCTAACTACTTGATGTTTAAAAAAAACAAAAACCCTCAGAAAAAAACTCAAACATTTAAGAAATTCTGAAATGCTATCAAATTTCCAATAGTCAGTTCATAATCATTCCAATGCAAGACTTCATAAAAAAAAATAGGATCATTATTGTTGTTATAAATGGTGCTTCCGCATTCTGTCCAGATTATGCCTATGTCATAGTACCCTAAATTTCTACCCTCTGTAGTCTGGTAAACAGTATGAAATAAATAGATTTAGCTAGTCCTGGGCACTTGGAATAGTGTTTTCAAAGCTTTTTTTTTTCCTTGTCCCTTTCCAGATTCACAGAATTGCTTCTCTAATGCCAGTACTGAAGCCACTGTTCTTAAAAATTCCTGCATTTTATCATTAATTACAATCACCCTGCACTTTACTGCACAAGTATTTCTGATGCCACATTATGAACCCTAATAAAAAATTTCACCTAGCTTAAAACAAACCAAATAAATCTCTCCAATACTCCCCTTCCTTCCACCACCTCAAAAAGTTTGGTCACATTAATTTCCTGATCTTGTTCATAGCTCAACGCTGCAAATGACTGTTGGCATGAATGAATGAGTAGTGTGCTATGGTGCAAGGGCAGAAATTCCTCAGATGGAGTTCTAGTGTCAGGGATAAGAGAGGGGCGAAAGAACAGAACAAAATCTGTTTTACAATCGTGCTGCTTCTTTCTTCCTTCCTTACCCATGGACCTGCAGCACAAACTCCCAATAACGGTGATGGACTGAAGAACCAACAGCTGGACTATGAGGGACAGCATTACACCTGGCTTGCCATGCTTCACTGTTCAAAAACTGATGACATAAACAATAAAACGAAAAATGCTTACACTGAGGGGAAAAAAAAAGCCCCAAACTGCACATTCCAGTAGCTGAATAGTATCACCTCTTGATTGTAAATCATTGCCTATGATAATGCTATTTCATTAACAAAACCCTCCAATTTAATATTCCAAAGTCACTTTCAGAAACATTCTGATGTTTTAGCATTCTGATTTAAGATTTATTATGTAAATTACTCTGCTTTATTCAATCTATTCAGCTCACTCAGCCTCACAAATTTTAGCCTGGCTTCTTTAGGAAGCAAGCCTAATACAATTAGGACATCTGTCTTATGATTAATTCATGGATGCACTGCTCTGTTTCAACTAAATCTGACAGAAGAGAAAAGATTTCAAATGTACTAAATTCCTAAACATGTTGTGAAACTGGTGACTCAGCTGACAGAGGGATCCTGTTAGGGCACTAACTGGAAGAAAGGCAGTAAAGTCAAATGCACTGGAGAACAAATCAATACACAGGTAGCTACGGAAGAGCTAGGGCTGAGTAAAAAAGGTAGACTGGATCTGTAGAGAGCAGAAGGCAATAGGAAACATACTTGAGAACACCATATATTGCAGGAGGGAGTTGTCAAGGACATGGGGAGAAGTTAAGAGGATGCTAGGAAGGAGCATGGAAATATAAAAGCTTTGCTGAGGGGAAGCTGGAGGTAGCTATAGAAGAGCTAGGGCTGAGTAAAAAGGTAGACTGGATCTGTAGAGAGCAGAAGGCAATAGGAAACATACTTGAGAACACCATATATTGCAGGAGGGAGTTGTCAAGGACATGGGGAGAAGTTAAGAGGATGCTAGGAAGGAGCATGGAAATATAAAAGCTTTGCTGAGGGGAAGCTGGTGGGGGGAGTAATTCTTTATGAGCTCCACAACTCACAGAACAACTTAGCAAAATGTCACTTGATTCCAAATGGCAAATACTATTTTTACCTCACCCAATGAACTCAAGCACAGCAAAAAGAGAAGTCAATAGGAAACCTCTAGTTTTGCTCTTTTAATCTATGTGAATGTTGGTACAGGATATAGCACCAGATCAGCTGAATGCTTTTCACTATTATAATCCATTAGTAACAAAAGTATATGACTATTCACATAAGTAGCCAAACAAATATAGCTGAAAGCACAGTCCTGCAAAATGACAGCACATTAACATACCAAAACCAAAATGGAGACATGATTACTAAATGCCAACTCTGCTTGCATGGAAATACCTCTGGAAAAAAACAGTAATGTTTCAAACTCTTTTCCTCACAACGCATATACAGAATATCACCAGTGAAATTCAAAAAATAGCAGTTCCTTTGTTTAAATAGATTCCGAACAACCTGTGGAAGCACTGCTTAGGCAGCCTAAGGAAAATTTCAGCTACGTGCAAAACACCGAAACACAAGATAGTTGGAAACGTGCTCCCCTACACTTGCACCAATGCCAGCCCTTCTAAGTGGTCACTGGTGATAACTGGCAAAAATTCTGCTAACGGACTGCTTTTGACAGTATCAAAGCAAGGGTCAGTCTGGCCTGCTAATGTTAGAACTGGGAGTGATGCCAGGACTTCCAGGAGCGGGCCACAGGCTTAGGCTACATTACATAACCTCCTAATTGGCAACAGTCACACAGGTGCAGGTATTTCCATGGACTGAGCTAGTGCCAAAACCTGAGAGCTTTGTTCTGAACTCTTCACACACAAAGAGTGAGCTTGGCTGGCCTATTAAGGTGCATTATTTACTATCATTTTCCCCTCCTTCTTGCATTTTTCCAGTAGTACTGGTTTTCTAGAAAAGATGCTAAAAGTTGACAATTTATATATCACTATATGCAATATTCCACTAAATGATGAGAAATAGCTCAATTAATTATAAAGATACCTTTAAAATACACAGGCAACAAATGCAATGCTATCAGGATCACCATCAACCCCCTATTTATTTTGGTTGGGTCAAAATTAAAGCTGTGATTTCAGTAACATTTCTGTGAGTAAAGGTTTGTACATTTTTACTGTATGCCAAACTATGCCAAAGGTATAGCTTCATGAGCAATTCTTTCAGCAGCACTGCTAACTTTCAGGTAACCACTGATTTGCTCATTCCCACTCCCTGCCATTCCCTTGGGCTGCTTCACCACAGCTGTTTGTGGCTACACAAACAGACGGGGAAACAAAACCAGATGAGTTACCTGACTGCAAGGAAGGGAGGGAAGAAAGGCTATTTTCAGTTTCTCAAACTAGGTGTGGTGGGTTAACCTTGGCTGGATGCCAGGTGCCCACCAGGCCCCTCTGTCACTCCCCCTTCAGCAAAATAAAGGAGGAGAATAAGATTAAAAACTCATGGGTCAAGATAAAAGCAGTTTAATTAAAGCAAAGGCCAAGGCCACGCACAGGAACAAAAGGTAAACAAAGATGTTATCCTCTAATTCCCCTCCGTAAGCAATCTCCAGCCACTTCCCGGGAAAGCAGAGCGTCAGTGTGTGTAGCAGCTGCTCCTGGAGATAAACACAGTAACCAATGCCCCCCTCCTCCTCCTGCCCTTGGCTGTTATGGCTGAGCTGAGGTCACATGGTCTGGAACAGCCAATCCGGGTCAGCTGTCCCGGCTCCGCCCCTCCCAAGCTGTGTTATAAACCCCTGCTGGCCGCCAGGGTGAGGGCTGCTGTGTGGATGCCAACTCCATCTCTGACAGACCCAATACACTAGGCCACCACACAGCTGCACCAGCACAACTGAGAGGTGACACAGGGAGAGAAATGAGTGGCTGCGCATAAGAATTAAACTGGCACTAACAGCAAAAGAAGCGCTTATCACACTATGGCTTTAGACAAAGTGGCATGGTCTATGCAGGTGATTTCAAAGGACACGACAGTATCCAACTCCTATGGATTCTTGGGTCTTAGGCACCCTTGGAAATGTCAACCTAGACATTTAAAACTAACAGCTTCTTGTTTCAGGATAGACGAAACAGTCTACATTATTTTTAACTTGTTATTACTAAAACTGTAGACACTGCTTTTACTAAATGTTAGCTGCTTTGCCATCCCTATTTAACACCAAATAAGCAGATTTGCAAACTGCAAAGAGGTCAGTTTCCAACACTGGAATCTTGTAATTGAGAGATCTTAAAGAATAAAAAAGATCGCTAATGCATAGATCTCTACTTCAGGCTGGAACGTTGTGTGGAGTTGGCCAAGTTAACTTAAAATGAGCTACATCAGCAACTGTTTCACAATGGCAGCAGACTCCGCATAGACTAATTTAGTTGGTTGAGTCCTTCTAATAAGCTCCTTTTTTAATGCTAATACAAAGTAATTCTACATTATACTACAACCTACATACAGTGCAGGTTACTTCTTCCCATCCTGGCCCTCATTGAATCACAAAAAACAGTCAACCTGTCCTCATCTGAGGGAAACTGGCAAAGGATTCTACTTACTTTTTAAAGAACAAAACTTCCTTATAGGTGGAGCAGCAAATTAATAAAAAATAATGCTAACATTTACTTCTGAATTCCCATACAGACTCCAATTAATGTTCTACACTCTTGACTTAAAAGCAACTATACACTGGAATAAAATATCAACCCATGAACTACTAGGAAGTGACATGGTTAAAGCAGTTATAAGTAGATAAATGCACTAAAAATGCAGATCTGATAGGGGTGCCCATGCAGACACACTCTACCTGCCTTTCTGGAAGGGTTAAGGGTTGAGGGTGCACTATGATTCACCTCAGAAAATTACCTCTGAAATTTGAAGAATGAACTGAGAACAAATAATACATGCTATCTGTGGTTTTATTCTAAAATGACTTTCTTAAAAGAAGAGCTCTTTCACATCCAAGTTTCATTTTCAATAAGATTCTAAATTAATGTTTCTGTATTTCAATTCTAATCTTCTTCACCTAAGTACTATAAACACTGTAACACAAATGCAAATCTTCCTACTACCCTGCCACCTTGAAGAAAGATTGTTAATTAGAAGTTTTGGTTTGGGTGTTTCTGAAAACATCAATGAATATCCTGCTGCTTAGAGGAATAAACAAAACCCAATCAAGTTATAATTGCCTGCAAAACTTAGAGGCAGTAGGCCAAAAAATGAAAAATTACAGATGTGCATGATTACTGCTGAGATTTTTGTCACTCTCTCCAAGTGACTATGTAAACTCTGATTCAGTTTTTCCTACTTTTTTTCCTATTATGGCACAACTTCAATGGCTAGCTGCTGAAGGAAATCGTGTACTTAATTACCTTTCTGTGCCTTTCTAAGCACATAGTCTGAACATTAGGTTTGATGGCGGTGCACTTTGATCAAGAAAATGTAACGTGATTACCAAAGAGAAATCGACATAATAAAAAGAATGAAAGTTCAGTACCTTTTTAATTTTCAATTCACTGACTAAAAGACACTGTAGCTAAAGATAACATTTAACTAATGGAAGTCTTAAGAACATAAAATTTGTCCAAGGATGTGAATAAAGAATTCTCTGTCTTAAAGCAGAAGAATGGAAGCATAGATATTTATACACCTGGTACAGAATCTGTTTATACCATGGGATAAAGAATTTCTATTTCCTTGCACCTTGATGAAAGAACTAATAATCACTGCCATGACTACCTGCATTTGTATTAATCTGACTATCCACTGTTCTTAAAATTGCAGACTTAAAATCAACAGAAGGTAAAACTGCAACAGTTCATTACTATGTTGCAAGAGTGTATTCCAACTCACTAATTCATCAGGAGCTACACTTATCAAAGCAATATAAGGTTTCATATCCTCTCAAACTTTTAGAATCTTCTAAACGTCATTGTTTTGCTCAATATTTTGATCATTAGCAACTTTCACAACTTACTATTTAACAAGTAAAAAAACCCTAATTTTTAAAAATCTCTTGAAAAGCACTGAAAATGAACAGCATTTACAAAAAATGCAGTTTGTCACGTTTTCTCTTGATTCCTTAAGTACACTTCAGCTGCCCACAGTTTTTATCCTAAATACCACGCAGATGTAGCCACTAAAACAATGAATTCAAGATTTCAGATTTCAAAATTGAAAGTCTATCTGAATAATGGTGTAAGTAGTTTAATCCTTACCTTTTCCAGATTCCAACAAGACAGAATAAATATGCTGCCGAGCAGGGCGGTAGATAAGCGCCTGTCCAGGAATCTCTGTATCACATTCATCTTCCAAAGAGTTGCTGCACACCACCTCTCCCTTACTCAGGATATTGAAAATGCTATAATTTTCAGATCGGATATGCTGTTCTTTAGCTACCTGTTCATTCAGAGAAGGAAGAAGTCGTTATCTCCAAAATTAAGAAGGAACAAAAAGTAATAAAATGTATTCACTGTTCCAGAAAATCGTACTTTATCAGTGGAAATGGAGTGAATCGCCATGGAGGGAACAAGAGCTTTTTCAAATAACAGCAGTATAGTATATTTTCAGACATCTGTCTTTTTGTGGACAAGATTCTCTAGGAAGTCCATCGTTGCCCTTCTTAGCCCCTCCTTGAATTCTTAAAACTTGAGGTTTTTAATTACACTTTTTTAGAGTAATTATTCTTAAAGTGAATTCAGAATTCAGACATAGAAAAATTAGCTGCCCTTCTTTAGTCACCTGAAAACGTATCTTCCCTCTTTGAATAGTGAGTGAAGGAATGACAAAACCCAAATTTTTAATTTTATTGCAGGATGAACTACATTTCTTTCCTGAGTTGACTTTGCATAGTTTACATTGTGGTAAAATTAGAATACTTAACTTCATCACACTTTTACTTTGCAATAGCTCTTCCCCAAGAAAAGAAATACAATCTACTCTTAGTGAGGAAAAGCAGGTATGCAGACTGTTGCTGAAAAGCAGAATCACAGCATCACCCAGGCTGCATATTAACCAAGCACTGGATGCAGACACATCTGGCTACAGCAGCTGGCTACAAGCAGCCTCAGTACCAACAGTGACAAAAGCTGCTCTCGGTGCAGAATTTAAACCAGTAACACTTGTAATCTGGACTGGACAAGTGCAGAGACAGACAGCCTTTCTACTTCAAACCTCAGACCAAAACTATGGGGGTGTTTGAACAGCTGAGCCGAGCCAATTATTTCCATGGAGTGCCACTAAGAATTCTCCAGGACCCACGCATACAGTGAGCAGGCACTGAAGTTCCTCTGCCCTGCATTCCCTGCATGTGTCAGACAATCTGTATTATTTGGGTTGTGCCATCCATTAAGCTATCCTAGCATCTTTCACTGAGAATTACCAGACCACTGGCCAGAGCCAAATTCACCGTATCTGCAGAATTCCAGTATCTTCAAACCTTGGAACTCAACAGGTCAAAGCTGCAGTCAATTACTGGGTCATTACTGATCCAAACTAACTCTTTCGAAATGTCATACTTTCAGAAGAAATTCTCACATGATGATAAAATCAATGATAGGCTTCTGTGTACAATGGGTTACGCATTTTTAAGCATTATTTTAATGAAGCATTGAACTATTTCATACAAACCACTGTCACAGATACAAGATCATTTGAAAATACTAGTTTCTTGCAATTTGCCAGTAATCTACACAACCTTATGTTCTAAAAAAAAAATACACGCTGATTTCAAAAGTATTGCTGTATTCAATGTTGTATCTTGAAAAATATTTCTGATTTACACCTACAGTAAGATGGAAAGTTATGCTGCTCTTTTCTGAGAGAAGCAGCAACATGAGGCTATGTCCTCAAGGTTGGAACTGAGCTGTGTATGCCACTTACATGCAGTTCAGACTATGTGCAAGGTAAGCAGAACTACATATGGGTTTTAAATACAAAGCAAAGCACACACATTACATATACAAATATTTAAACATCTGTAACAAAAAACAAAAGACAAGTTAACATGCCTACAGCTTTCTAATTTCCTTGGCCAAGGAACAGGCTTAACACAGGATTTATGCAGCAACAGTGAGGAACTCTTCAATGGAGTTTTTAAACATTATTATTTTATTACAGCAGTAGCTCAGCATGACACGAGAGAACTGCAACCCTTCAAATTAAAGATCAAGCTAAGAAATAATAACCACTTGTCATAAAGACTGCATGGTACATTCTCTTAAGGAGTCAGGATATTACCACTATTGTCCTGGCCATAATCCAACACAGATAATTACATTCTGGCAAATTTTTTCTTACACTTCAAGCATAAACAGTGTTTTTCAACACTTGATTAGGCTGCAGGGTTGCTGTTTTTTTAAAATAACGTTTTCTAGTTAACTACTACGGTCAAAGTCACATATAGTATCTATGTGTGGTTAGTTCAAAAAATTATATCTGCAGTTTAGCTGAAATGAGCATTGGATAGGTTACAATGTAGTTTTTAAATGTTTTAGTCTTTTTAGAAAAGGAAAATGTAAATTACAGGATTACTTTAGAGTAATATGAGTAAACAGAAAAATAGTTTTAAAGAAAATGCTCAAGATAAGCAAGAGACAGACTAAAAAAGGACTCCCTATTTGAAGTCTACAGGTATTAAAAAAACAGGGAGTAACAGATGGTTAATATAGGGTCTAAAATACACTACCTTGTATGTATTTTTTTAATTCAATCTCAATATGTTATTTTAGTTACCATGAATTTGCAGAATTGTACTCTACATTTACTACTATTGCATAAACTCAGAGTGATCCAATCTGACATACCATTTCTCACCCCAACATCAGTACATCTCTGCCCACGTGAGAGGCCATATGGGAAACTTACTAGTGCAGCCCTGTCCTGTAGAGATTAACAAGCCACTCTAAGTGCTTTTGTTTTATTCAGAAACAATGAATCTGAAACACAATTAACATGATCCAAAAATCAGAAAATACAGATTTACAGGAAGTTTCCTCATCTCCTCCAGAAGATCAATTTCCACTTCTGCATTCTTAGCACAGCTGCCTTTGGTACCCTGACTGCATGTGCTAGGCACAGCCAAGCAGTCCACTAAAACCAGCCATAGCTGACCTGTGGGTTCTCAAAGCAAAAAGCAAGTCATTACATTGTGCAATACATGGGAAGTACATCTCTATGCCCAGCTACAGGCCTATACAGGAGCTGCTCCCCATTATTTAACCTGACTGATGCTTCAAAAAGAGAGGAACCACCTTTAATTAATTGTGCTGTATCTGCCCTCATCAAATGGAAGTCCTAACCACGGCTGTATTTAACTGAAATTGATTTGAATTTTGCTCAAGCAAATTTAAATCAATAGGTTTGGTGTACTCATTACCAACTTACATTAAGTAGTCACTGCAATAAAGTGACCATTAAGCTTTAAAAAACAAAATACCTGAAAGATTTCCATATCTTGGCACACAGCCGTTTGTTGTTGAAGGGAGAACGACTGGCAATTTGTTACACTGAGACGAATCCATGGAGACTGCTGCCCCGGCAAAAGATAGGACTCCACTCCTCTGTGAAGTAATGTTTTGTCTGATCCCAAAGGTAGCATCTCTTCCAAGTGTTTCAGGCTGCTGTACGAGCACGGAACTTTTGAGATGTAACTTGCTACTGCTAGAAGTATGCTTGTTCTTCTGTTGTAGCTGCTATTCTTGTGGGGACTGGTGACTAAACATTTATGCCAAAAGCCTTCCAACAACCTTTCTGGAACAACATCATTGCCAAGCAAGCAAGCAAAGAGAGGGAGGTGTGTCAGACTAAGACCCAACGCAGAGCAAAGATCCTCTCGAGAGTACATAACTGTGACCAGTCTGTCCAAATGGAGCTTCTCAATGGAAAAGTAGGGGCATGTATTATAGATGAGGTAGTCGGAATCTTGCCCAAGAATTCCTATGCAGTTATGCTGCAAACCATATGCAGCCACCTCAAAGTCTGCCTCTTGCAATGTGCATACTGTTTTTTGACCAAGTGACTTCAGGGCAAAACGTGTAAAAGTAGGCAAAGCTGAAGGAATAAAGAACATTTCTGTCCCTGGTTGTCTCCTATGAGTCTTGATAAACCGAAATATTCTGGCTATTTCCTTGTTATTCTCCAACCTCCGTTTGACCCACTGGTCTCTCTTTTTCGCTTCTACCACTCCATCAAAGTAAAACACCAACTGGATACCAGCTGCCATAAAAGCTTTAATAAAATCCTCTAAATTGGCAAGGTACTCCCGCCACTGGCCACCACACACCCAGGATTCTGGTGTGTACCAGTATCTAACACAACTCATGGCATCTACTACGATAACAGGTGGGACATCAGGATGATCAACACGATGTTTTTCTGCCATCTCTTTAAGGTCTACCGTTCTGCACGCATCAGGGCAAACTCTGGCCACAAATCCCTGCAAACCTTTAACACCCATGGCTGATCTTTGAAACTCACAGCAGTCTGAAAGAAGAAAAATAAAAACAATATTCAAAAATGCAATATGGAGAAACATAACAAAATTCCACAATCAAAAAAAAGCAGCTTGGAAACTGAACAGTTATTTTTCTGCTTTTGCTAATAGCTTGTGTTGCCCTCGGCTTTGTACAGTTTGAACCAGTTTTCTTCCCATCAACAAACTGGACATAAGTGCCCACTCACTTTGCCGTCCACTTCTGCTTTTTATATCAGTGAAAACTATAAATATCAAAAGGTTTCCATAAATACAACTAAAAATTTCAGGTGAATAGTATTAAACATAGAAAAGTACACGTTGCTAGAAAAACAAATACAGACATAATTAAAAACTTTATAACATCTTAGCTGACACTGTACAACTTACGAATTAATGGACTGATTTTTACACTAAAAGTATATTAACATCTTTAATTGAAGTCAGCAGAAAAAAAAGTACTGAATAACTTTGGAAATCAGTCTTGTATCTTGATTGTGTAAATGGCTCGGTTACCATCTGAGTTTACAGACAGTAGTCCATTGATGTGGCATCAGTTGTAATAACTCTACTTCTGCAATATTTTTGGTAGTGTCAGTTCTGCTTTGAATCAGAAATTCAATCCATTTCACAATCATATCTTTTAAAGACATAATTTTCAAGACTGGTTTAAAGAATCAGAAGTTTACCTGTATTTTGTGAATCTACAAATCTGACTATCATTAATAGCGAAGTTTATATACTACACAGAATTCCGAACATGCACAGCAATTTCGAATCAATCTATTTTAAAAGACACACATGGAAACATTAGTGAGAAATTAAAAATTGAATAAGTCTATTTTCAGTTTAATAAATACCAAAAGATTGAAGAAGGGTTTCTGGATTCTGTGGCAGAACTTAAAAGCATGTCAAATGAACCAATTTGCATGTTCTGTAGACAGACAGATGCGGGATAAAATTAAAACCACTGAGGACCTCCATTTTTACTTCTAGAAATCTCAACGTAAAGAGGTTTAGCACAGCTTCTGCATTAAATGTTCTCTTTCCTCTACTACAGCATCAATTTCCTCTACCACAGCACCATTTTAAAGGACTTTCCAACAAAAAAATTGAGGTAGTGAGCTCCATCAAGTTTTGCTTTCTTCTTTATTCTCAGAAGATCAGTTGTTTTTATTTTGATTTTACACAAAAAACAAATCACTCCCCCACTAAAAAAGTGAAGAAATTCACTATGTTTTAATTAAACAGGTACAATTTTTCCTGCTTTTCAGACTGCTGATTTCTGACATTTCAATTACAGACTGTCTCAAGAGTGTTACATTACAATATACATGCTTATGGTATACAAAAAGGAAAAAAGGAAGTTGAATTCACAAAAGTATTCTGAATTGACAGCTTTTAAAGGTATTCCTGAATCCTTGGAGTTCAAATATCTAATACTCTCCAGATACAGCTTTTGAATACTGTCCCCTTTAATAATAGAATGATAGAATAGTTTGGGTTGGAAGGGACTTTTAAAGGTCATCTAGTCCAACCCCCCCTGCAATGAGCAGGGACATCTTCAATCAGAGCAGGTTGCTGAGAGCCCCGTCCAGCCTGACTTTGAATGTTCCCAGGGACGGGGCATCTACTGCCTCTCTGGGCAACCTGTTCCAGTGTTTCACCACCCGCACTGTAAAAAATGTCTTCCTTATGTACTGCAATATGAAATACATACAAAATAAAGCTGAGAGCATACACTAGACCTCATTGTTATAAAACTAGAAATGTGTATGGATCTGCTTAATTGCAGCACATGGATACAAGGCAGGGCATTGCTTTCTCTGCGATGCGACTTCCAGCATTACCCGGGTGCCCTTAAGACTCCAGCCATTCGCTTTTTCAGGAAAGCTGCACCTCTGGTACCAAACAGTTTGAGCACTGGTAGGTTATTGGTTTTTATTACTTTCCATGGAGATCTAGCAATGGGTGTGAAGGTCTTCATCTTTTAATCACTAACACATGCGGTCGAACTAAATGGTCTGAGGTCACTACACAGATGCCGCATGCCATGACAGGTCTTACTTCTGCAAAAATGCATTGCATGAAAGCAAGTTTAGGTATGATTCAGTATAGACTCTCTCCTTAAAGGCCATGCACCTGGAGCAAGAAATGTGGTAAACAACTTACTAGCTGTACCATACTGTAATAAATGGAAAGAAACATATTCCCACCTCCTCACACCTGTATTCAAAGCGCTTCTCTTGCCTAACAATTTAAGCAAGTCTATGATACATAGATTATCAGAAAAATTTCCATTACTTGTATTAGTCTACCTTACTCAATAGAAGGTTCACACCCAATCACATAAGCACCTTGGCCACTATTAGCATTTTAATATTACTATCAAACACATTCACTGAATAAAGAGTTTATATTTTGACAGCCACCCTGTTTCACTACTAAATAGTAACAATCATGTTAAGGACTAACTAATCCATCACAGTATCAAAACAGAACAAGCAAAATCTACTGACTGGAGTAAGTACTTTAATCAGAGGCACCTCATCAAAGCTGGGAGAATCAGGACCAAAATGCTTTATGTTGTAATGCTAAGTTTCCCAAGAGTGGAAAAAGTGCACCTTCTGTGCAACAGATGAACAGTTTAAAGCTTGACACTTATTTCCAATGGTATTTGTGTGAAATTGAGCTCTTGGGTTACCATACGATCTCAACTGCATTACTATCAAGTGGATGAGTCTGCAGGGGAAAACTTTTCTCTGCCAATTAAAATAATAAAAAATGTTTTCTCAACATTTTATACAGACATAAAAATTCAGAGAGATAACCCCTACAACAGCTGTTGACCCACTATGTCATCCTATCAGCAAGCAACTACCACAACACAAATTTTCTTGTGCCCATAGCAACGTGCAGCATTATAAAGGGCTGTTAGCAGAAATGTTCACAATAACTGTTCCAGCCCTCTAGCCGAGGCCCACAGCACAAGAGACGAGGAGTGAAG
>NW_010110736.1:0-5269 GCF_000699245.1 Pterocles gutturalis
ACGCACCTTCCTCGCAAGGAAAACGTAGAAACTCCTGAAAAGTTCCTCCAGGCTGGCTCTGCCACCCGGCTCTGATGTTTTAGGGGCAGGGAGAGCTGTCGGATCATGGTTTGCTTCCCAACAAGCGCCACATTGTGCGCTGCCTGGATGGAGCCGGGTTGCGCGGGGTCTGAATTCCTCGCGGGCGCCTCTGCAGCTGGGAGGGTCCGGGGCGACGCGCTCTGCACCAGTGCAGGATCAGCCCCGGGTTTGTCTGGGCTCGGGCGGGCTCAGCCCCGGTCATGCCGTTACATCGCACCGTGCCCCATGACGGCTTTTTTTTTAATCAACCTGAATAAATAAGCTGCCAGCCAGCTGGCCTCTTCGCACTGCATGGGAGAGAGTCCAGGCGGGGCAGCGCCGTCTCCTGGGGTGGATTTACAGCAGTAGGTGGTATTTTCATTTGATTTTCTCTCGATAGCCTAATTAGCCTCAGCTGTGAGGGCAGAACGGCCTCGTTCCGCTCTGCCTGGGGGTCTTGCCTGCCCTCTACCAGGTTTTCCCATGTTTCCAGGGACCCTCACTCATTTCTCCTTCCTTTTCCACTCCGGTTTTGCTGCTGCAGAGGATGCTCCCGGGGAGCATGGGGAGGTGGTCAGCACCATTTCCAGCAGCATGAACCCGCTGCAGCCGCCGGACGCCTCTTCCGAGGAACCTTTCACCACTTACTTCGACAGCAAGATCCCGATTCCCGAGGATGAAACGGTGAGTGCGGCCAGGCCCTCCTCCGCTCGCTCCTCTAGGAAAATCCGAGTGGAAAGATCTGCGAGGCGCCCGGTCCCCACATGAGTCATTCCCTTGGCTCCCAGTTCCCCTCCATGCCTGGACAGGGCTCCGGGCTGTGGGACGGGGACTAGGGAGGGGAGGGTGCAGGGTCTCCTGTGCCTGCTGGGGGTTAATGATTCCTCTCTTGGAATTTTTTCTCTTGGGGAGCCACAAGTTCAGCTAAAGAGCAGAGAAGAGTCTTGTTTGCAGCCGCAGGGGAGGGGACCTTGGTTCTTTGTTCCCTTATCAAGGAGCAGGAGCACGGGTGCCTCCTCGCTGGCCTTTGCACCAGCATCATCCCCTTGCAGGGGGGAGAGGTGCTGCAGGGGGGAGAGGTGCCCTCTTTGCTCTTGATAAGCACCGAGGCGGCGTTTGCTGCTGCAGGCGCAGGAGGATCCATCCCCCACCCGGGTTTCCAGGAGCGTGTCCTTGGCTGTGCCAGAGTTGGGTCCTAAACTCGTTAAATTGGGACCAGGTGTGGCTGGAGAGTTTAGGGTCAGACAAAAGAACACGTGTGATCTTGCCCAGCGCCGCTTTCTATTGTGGCAGGGAGGAAAGGAATTAATTCAAACCGAACCCTGGGCGTGTCCGGCTGTTTTTTATGCCCGATAGCTGGGGTGGTTCGTGGGGACGACACGTCCCCTGCGTTCGGAGAGGGCTCTGCTACCAGGCTGGCTTCTGATGCCTCCGTCCTCTCTCCCCTCCCGCAGCACTCGTGCTTCAGTTTCCGCAAGCTCTGGGCTTTCACGGGGCCGGGCTTTCTGATGAGCATCGCCTACCTGGACCCGGGCAACATCGAGTCAGATTTACAGTCCGGGGCTGTTGCAGGATTTAAGGTCAGTGCAGAAACCTACAGATGAAACGCTCGGAGTCGTGCTCCCCACGTACCCCTCTGCTGCCGCACGTTTTAGAGCAGGAGCGCTGAAAATGCCACTGGCGAGCTGGAAACAGCCCAGAGCAGGAGAAGGGGAATGGGTGAGCGGGGTCCTCCCCCCTCCAGCCATGCCTCCTGTGCCAGCTCCGGGCACACAGAACAGCCTCCGAGCATCAATAACGTGCATTTTAAAGAGCCTGGGATTCCTGGGGCCACGTGTGGGGTGCGGACATCCTCGGGGACCCTCAGCCTTGTTCACAGCCGTCATTTCTTGCTGCTCAGCGCACCCACTCCTGCCTTCGTGTCTCCCGCAGCTGCTCTGGGTCCTGATGCTGGCGACGATCATCGGGCTGCTCCTGCAGCGGCTGGGGGGACGTGGTGACAGGGCTGCACCTCGCCGAGGTCTGCAACCGCCAGTACCAGAAGGTGGGTGATCCCCTGCTCTTCGGCTCTTCTGACAGTCCCACGGGCCGAGGTCGGGGTCGTTCCCTCACCGGGGGCTCGCAGGTCTCACAGGGGGACCCGTTCAGCGCCGAATCCCCGTCTTTGGAAAGTCTTTTGTTTGCTAAAATGTATTTTCGGGGTGACATCTTGCTGTACTGTCCAAGAAGCTGCAGGGTGACGTTGATTCCTTCTGGTTTTGGCTCCCAGTTGGAAGAAAGGCAGATTTAAGGGAAGATTTTAGTCGTAGCACCAGCGAAGGGCTCGTTACGACCCCAGGCTGTCAGGAGAGAGATGGGGACACATCGGGTCGCGTCGGTGCTTTCCCCGTCTTGGAAGAACGAGGGCACAGGGAGGGAGGTGGGGTACATGGGGCTCTTCCCAGGGAATTGCAGACAGAGTCAGGAATAAACCCAGGATTTCGGCGTTTCCGTTCGGACTGCTGCCTCCCGCAGCTGAGATGCCCGTCGCTTAGATCAGCTCCAGGATCCCAAGGAGAGAAATGGCCCTTTAGAGCAAGACTGTTCCGTGGCTGTTATATTTCCCTGCTTAAGAAATCTTCACAGCTTATGTAAGAGAGGGCTCAGCGTCCCGCTCAGCTGGGGATGAGTGCGGCCGTCCTTCGGGAGGGGCTGCGGGGACGTCGGGGATGTCCCCAGCTCCCTGCGGGTGTTTCTCATCCGACACCTGAGACTTTGTCATCGCTCTGACCACGTGAAATCTCTCCCCGTGCTCATTTCCAGCGCCTTGGTACACAGACACATCCAGTTTCGCTCTCGCAATGAGCAAAATTTATTGAAGCGAGTAATTTAGATTATATAAGTGACCCAGGAACCTCCTCCCATGATTGCTGCAGGTCACCTGGATTTCTGCTTCAGAGCAGCCGTAACCTGGCGATCGTCAGCGTGTTTCTGCTCCACACCACGGCCAGGGAAAGAAAACCCGAGCGTGCGATCGCCGCAGCCCCGTGCTCATCTGGGGAATGAAAGGGAGAAGGCGTTTTCCCTCTTTTTAATGGTGTCGGGTGTTTCCTTCCCTCTAGGTCCCTCGGATCATCCTGTGGCTGATGGTCGAACTCGCCATCATCGGATCCGACATGCAAGAAGTCATCGGCTCGGCGATCGCTATCAACCTCTTGTCTCTGGGGAAGTAAGTTGGGTTTGTCGTCGGAGGGCAGCAGGAAATGAGTGCTCCCCGCTAGGATTCAGAAAGTGGCACCGTGTGTGCTGGAAACGACTCGTTCATTTCCTATAAATCTGAAACAAGCTCTTTGCAGAGCGTGATTCATCCCAGCCGGGCTCGCTCTTGGAGGTGACTCAGCCTCTGGTGCCCGTTTCTTCGGCTGTCGGAGCTGCGGGTTCTGGTTTTTATTTTAGCTGAAAAACTGACACACACCAAAACTGGGCTGCAGCTTTCCCGGCAGGTTTTATATTCCTCATAAAGCACTGCCAGAAAGATGTCCTCTGCGGCCAGGAAGGTGGAAATGCGAACGTAGCAGGAATTTTGTACCAAGGAGCGATGAAAAGTCCCGCTCCCTCCTGTCGCTCTCAGGGTGGACATGGGATTAGCTCTCAGGGCAGAGCTCTTATCTGATTGTGTGGAAAATAAAACCCACGGCCCCTTGCCCCGTGCAGCCAAACCTCTTGTCAGACTGCAAACAAACCCTTGGGCAGCACGGGTCTGTCCCCAACAAATGCCCGAAATAAAAAGAGATTTTGGCCTCTGGGGTGTTGTGGCTGTGGCCGAGGTTGGGGTGTCTCAGCTGATGTCTGCTCCTGCCCGTCTCCCGCAGGATCCCGCTGTGGGGCGGTGTGCTCATCACCATCGCCGACACCTTCATGTTTCTCTTCCTGGATAAATACGGTAATTTCTCCTCCTGAATTCCCCAAATGAAATCAGAGATTCAGCTTTTCTCCATTCGCTGACGGTCGTTTTCCTTCTCGCAGGCTTGCGAAAGCTGGAGGCGTTCTTCGGGTTCCTCATCACCATCATGGCCCTGACGTTCGGATACGAGGTACCTCCGCCCTCTCTCCCGGCATTTCCACCGGCACTGTCTGCTGACACACTCCCTCTCCCCCACCACCCCAACAGCACCAAACACGGGGACGGACGCTTAGAATGCAGGACCCGTGAGGCTGGGTCTGTGTTTCCGACGCGTGGCCGTGAGCCAGCCCGTTCCCTGGCCGGCAGCAGGGGCTGTACGGACGCCGCTGCTCCTGCGCAGAGACCGGCTCACGCTGTCCAGCGCAGCATCCCGGGTTTATTACACAGCAGCCACCTCGTGGTTCTGCTTTTTACCAAAGCGGACACATTTTGGCTTTTCTTGTCCTCTGACGGGCCGCCCTGGCAGCGTGTGAGTTGCGCCGCAAACACTCGTGTTCCTTTTGTCTCTGTGCCCAGTACATCACCGTCAAACCCAGCCAGCAGAAGCTGCTGCAGGGGCTGTTCGTCCCCTACTGCCAGGGCTGCGGCACGCCGCAGCTGGAGCAAGCCGTGGGCATCGTGGGCGCCGTGATCATGCCGCATAACATGTACCTGCACTCCGCCCTGGTCAAGGTAAGGGCTGCGCCGGCCGATGCGCGCGGGAGGCTGAAAGGCTCCGGCAGCCACAGCCTCTGGTCTCTGCTGTGAGCGTTTGCTGCGGCAGGGCCGTCGCAGACCCCCCGAGGGGCTGGTTGGGTCCCTGGTGCAGGGAGAGCCCTGGGGGCTGTGGGACACATGTCCTTTACGTGGGGACGTGGGACCAGCAGCGTGCACCCGGGGCTGGCACCGCCACACTGGCAGAACCGGCTGTGGCTCCTTCTGCACATGGGGGGGGTTGGCTTTGTCTTCTCTCCGGTGTGTTCTTTTCCCATCCAGTGACCTGCGTCCCACTCTCCGGTGCAGTATAATTATCCAGGTAATATAACAGTGAATTCTCCTTCCTCAATCCTGCTGTTCTCACCATTCCCCTTTCAGTCGCGGCAAGTGAACCGTGCAAACAAGAAGGAAGTCCGAGAAGCTAACAAGTATTTCTTCATCGAGTCCTGCATCGCTCTCTTTGTCTCCTTCATCATCAACATCTTTGTTGTGACCGTCTTTGCCGAGGCTTTCTACGACAAGACGAACGCGGATGTGGTGAGTTGGGGCTGGGGCTTGGCTCCTTGTGGG
>NW_010110736.1:5290-8807 GCF_000699245.1 Pterocles gutturalis
GAGGAGCGGCTCCCAGCCTCACCAGCACCCCTGGGTCATGCAGAGCCCGTAATTCTGGGTATAACAGGGGTGCTGCCTATTCCCATTTGAACCAGTCTGAAGAGACCCCCAGCACCTTGGGACCCCCAGCAGCCGCTGCTCCTCCCCCGCAGCCCTCGCCTCTCTCTTGCTGAGCAAACCCACCCCTCTGCCCCTCCGTGTCGTTGCAGAGCGCCGTCTGCGTGAACGCCAGCAGCCCGCACTCCTCGCTCTTCCCGAACAACAACGAGACACTGGAGGTGGATATCTACAAGGGGGTGAGTGTGACCCGTGGTGGCCTTGTCCCTGGCGTCCTCGGCTGGAAGCGGCCGCTGCTGGGAGCAGGAGGAGACCCCTGGGGGTCCTTGAGCCCAGCCCTTTGGCCAAACACAATTATCTCGCCCTTTGCTGGTGGTGCTGACCCCAGGGGCGCCCCGGCTCTCTGCTCCCCTGTTTCATTATCTCGGCCGTGAGGAGGTTTTTCCTTGCATCCATCCTGCGTCTGCTCTGTTCAAGCTGCAGCCCGTGAGGTGTTGCCTTTGCTGCTGACGCGGGGAATGCTTTTCCCTCTCCTGCAGATGGATTATTCCTTCTCTGTCAACTCAGTGCCCGTGATTAATGTGGCCACAAGGGAATTCGCCGCCTTTTTCTTCTCCCCACTCTCAGGTGTGGGACTGAGCTGCGAATCTCTGTTCCAGGGCGTCGTTCTGGGCTGTTACTTCGGCTCTGCTGCTCTCTACATCTGGGCAATCGGGATCCTCGCTGCCGGCCAGAGCTCGACGATGACGGGGACGTACTCTGGGCAGTTTGTCATGGAGGTGATGAGCACTCGTAGTGTCTGCCGCTGGCCCTGTTCTCTCTGTTCTCTCTCCTGAGCCTTTAAAGCTCATATTGAGCATTTCCCTTCCTGGGACGTGCAGCTCTTGCTGGAAGCTCCATAAAACTCCCTGCTGAGCCTTTCAGATAAATCCTGCGCTGAGCCCCCCTCTTCCTGCTGCACTCGACACCTCGTTGCCGTTTTCACCCAGTAGCTGCTGTTTTTTTTCCCCAGGGCTTCCTGAACCTGCGGTGGTCCCGCTTCGCCCGGGTGCTGCTGACCCGCTCCATCGCCATCACCCCCACCCTCTTCGTCGCCATCTTTCAGGACGTCGAGCACCTGACGGGCATGAACGACTTCTTAAATGTTCTTATGAGCCTCCAGGTGAGCAGCAGGACGGGCTGGGGGGCTCAGGGCTCAGAGATCCGTTCGGCACCGAGTATTTCAGCTTCTGATGCCAAAGGAGCGGCTGAGCAGAGCCAGGTGCCGTCACCAGATGTTGGTCTGCGTGGAGAGGGGGAGAGCATCAGCCAGGGGCTGGAGTTGCTTCCTCCTTCCAGCCAGGGAAAGCCCCTTCGACTCGTTTTACAACAGCCTCCGGGAAGTGCTGTCAGATCTGAGCCAGCCTTGGATGTTTGTCTGTGCGGAGACAACCAGAACGATTTCCACTCTTTATTCTGCTGTATTTTCTTCCTTATTCCAGCTTCCGTTCGCCTTGATCCCTGTCCTGACGTTCACCAGCCTGCCCAGCGTCATGAATGATTTTGCCAACGGATTGTAAGTACGAAGGGAATCTTCTCCGAGCAGGAGCCGGCGTCTTGCTCGCCCCAGGCACGCGGTCCGCTCCTCGCATCGCAGAGCAACTCCTCCAAACACACCAGCGGCCCCTCCGCCTCACCCTGTTTTGCTCCAATTTCACTCTCAGGTTCTGGAAGATCGCTGGTGGGCTGCTGATCCTCCTGATCTGCAGCATCAACATGTACTTCGTGGTGGCCTATGTCATGTCCCTGAACCACGTGGGTCTGTACGTCGGCGCTGGCATCCTCAGCGTGCTCTACCTCTCCTTTGTGGCGTATTTGGTAAGTCTGGTTCCAGCTGAGAGTCCTTCCAGGCAGGATAAGCCAAAGGATTTATTTTCTCACCGTTATATTGATATTGGTCACACTTTACAGGCGTTACGGTCGGCCGCAGGGTCAGAGCAGATGGGGAAGTTGAGGCTTTTGTGGCCAGATTTGCTTGGGAATCTGTTCTGTGCTGCGCCTGCTGACCCACGCAGCCTTTCCCCTGCTTTTTTCAACCATCTCTTTAGCAATTCGCCTCTTTGCTGCTCCCAAAAAAGCCCAAATTTAATGCTGCAGCAGCTGAAAGGTTGACAGAGACTTTGGCATAATGCACAGTTCCTCTGCAGAGGTGTAAAATCATCGAATGGTCTGAGAATCCCAGAGTGGTTTGGGTGGGAAGGGACCTTAAAGCCCACCCAGTGCCACCCCCTGCCATGGGCAGGGACCCCTCCCACTAGCCCAGGTTGCCCAAAGCCTCATCCAGCCTGGCCTTGAACCCCTCCAGGGATGGGGCATCCACAGCTGCTCTGGGCACCCTGGGCCACTGCCTCACCCCCCTCAGCATCCAAAAAATCTTCCTCATTTCTCATCCAAACCTCCCCTCTTCCAGCTTCAGCCCGTTCCCCTGGTCCTGTCCCTGCACCCCCTGACCCAGAGCCCCCCCAGCTCTCCTGTAGCCCCCTTTCAGCACTGGGAGGTGCTGGAAGGTCTCCCCAGAGCCTTCTCTTCTCCAGGCTGCACACCCCCAACTCTCTCAGCCTGTCCTCGCTCGGGAGCTGCTCCACTGGTCACCAGGCTCCACCCAGACACTGAGCTGGTGACCAAGCTCCTCGAGTGCCACCACCCGGCCAGTTCCTTATCGGTCCCCAGCCCTGGTCACATCCACCCGTGGTGTCCCCAGCGCGTGTCCACCCCCAGCCCACGCTTCCCGTCTGTCTCACCCCTTCGGTGGATGGTGGAGGGAGGTGAGTCTTTTGTGGTTCCCCGAAAAGGAGCGTTCATGGGAGCTGCCGATACCCTGCTCGGCCGATACCCTGCTCGGCAGAGTTGGTGGAGTGAGAGGAACTAGGAGGAATAACACAACATGATTTGATTTAATTTAATTTCTTGCAACAACTGGAAGAACCTCAGGGATCAATGGCTCAGAGTCCAGCAACAAACAACAGCCGTCAGTCCAGCACCAGGTCACGCTTACCAATTATTCAGAGGTAAAATCAGGCAGAAAACAGAGCAGGAAAGAGTTAAGAATCAAGAATGAGTGGGGCAGAAAGAGAGAGTGTGACAGGGACAGAAAGATGTCACCAATGATGTTCACAGGTTCTGATGTCCCTCACAAAGGAGCTCTTCTCCCAACCTTCTTCCCGAGCTGCTCCTGGACACGGCGGAGCCGCTTCTGTCTGCGCGGTCTGCCCCGAGAGTTTCTGTCCCCTCTGTCCCCATCCCTGGGCTCTGTGACACTCTGCAGTGTTTCTGTCCCCTCTGTCCCCATCCCTGGGCTCTGTGACACTCTGCAGCGTTTCTGTCCCCTCTGTCCCCATCCCTGGGGCTCTGTGACGCTCTGCAGCATTTCTGTCCCCATCCCTGGGCTCTGGGACATTCCGCAGCGTTTCTGTCCCCTCTG
>NW_010110737.1:0-435 GCF_000699245.1 Pterocles gutturalis
GCACAAGTCCAGGTAGATGAAGTCAGTTGGTCTTCCCTTATCCACTAGTGCTGTAGCCCTGTTGTAGAAGGCCCCGGAACTGTCAGGCATGATTTTCCCTTGGTGAAGCCATGTTGGTTGTCACCAATCACCTCCTTATTTTCCATGTACCTTAGCATAGTTCCCAGGAAGATCTCCTCTGTGATCTTGCCAGACACAGAGTGTCTGGCCTGTAGTTCCCCAGGTCTTCCTTTTTTCCCTTTTTAAAAATGGGGGTTATGCTTCCCCTTTTCCCGTCAGTAGGAACTTCCCCAGACTGCTCTGACTTCTCAAATATGGTGGATAGTGGCTTGATCCACCAGTTCGCTCAGGACCTGTGGATGCATCTCATCAGGTCCCACTGATTTTTTCAATGACATAGACAACAGCATCGAGTGCACCCTCAGCAAGTTTGCA
>NW_010110738.1:0-11635 GCF_000699245.1 Pterocles gutturalis
CTTTCCTCCAGTCCTCAGGTACCTCCCCCCACCCCGTCCTGCTGCTGTACAGGGGACACAGTGTGCTGAGAAATTCCAGTAGCTGAGCTCTCATGCTGCTGTCAAGCAAAGAGCAAGCTGGTACAAGAGTAAGCACTAAGGAACAGATCTAATGACTTTCAGTAGCTCTTGTTCCCACACTGAGCTCTTTTACCTCAGTGTTAGCACTGATCAACTCCCATTTTTAAATGGAACATTTTTTTGTGAACAATACACAAAATCCACGGCACATTGGATGAATGCCAGGATGTTCCTGTCCTTATCCCAGGACTCTGATGCAGGAAAAGTGGCAGAGCAGAACCACAGGATTTATAGTGTTTCATTCAAGTGCACTTCAATCTGGTCAGGCACGTTCTTTCCATATCTTTCCTCATTCAAGAGTTTTAGCAGTCTTGGTATAGACCCTATCAAGTGTAAATTAAGTGTAAAATTAAGTTTGGACAGCAGAACACATGTTCTTGTATTTAGTACCAGGGTATTTATCTTCTAAACAGATTATTTTTACAGTGTTTTAAGGAAGGTTAAAGAAATATTTGCATACCTTTGATTTTAACAAGAAGAAGAAATGAGCTTGGGTTATAACAGAAGAATTACAGTACAACTATTACTCCCTAATTAATTCTCCCTATGAGTAAATCAAAGCTCTAATTATAGACACGAAATGTGCTCAATATTGTGAAATATTTATGCAAAACATTATTCCTAGCACTTATTAGCTAAAATATAATGCCTCACTAGAGCTGAAGGAGCAATTTTATAAAGAATGTCATTTTTTTGCCACTTCTTTATAGCTCAATACATGGAGAGTGCCTGACGAGAGTACAATTTCATTTTTTTAAGTACTTTGTAAATCCCTACTGACAACTGGTTCAATTCTTCCTTTAGGAAACATCTGTCTGTATTTAAAGAAAAAAAACTCAAAAAATCCTTAAAATACCATTTCTCTTACTACTGTGAAATAATGTCCTTTAGCACCACAGATGTCAACACACTTTGAAAAATTATATCTGACCTTCTCCATGTGCTGTACCACGCCCTAGCACAGTGTAACCCATCATTTGTATTTCCATTACAGCATCAAACAGTAACGCCCACCAAGCCCTCATCCTTAAAGTTACTCTCTACTCAGGAAGGTTTGAATCTACTCCTCTCAACTTAGTGAGCCAAAGTTACTTGGCTTCTTTACGAAAGACAGACAACTTGCTCAACAATTTTATAGCTAGACATGGCAAAGAAGAGGGGTTTGGGAATGCACTGCTGTTTTTCTGAGAGCATTAAGTGATTCTGTCCCATCAAAGAACAATTACACCTTAATGTCAATAAAAGAGAAAACAATATAATTGTCAGATGACAGTGGTGACATTCATTTTACAAGCTTTTGGGTGATGAGTCAGTGGTTCTTTTCATACTAAATAACAGAAATTCTAGCAGAAAGAGACTCTGAGTCGCTGAAGTGTGTACATTTTGGAGTCATTTCCTCTATCACCTGAAAATGAAAGAAATTTGAAGAAGACTCTTAAATGTCAGTGAACCTACTTAATGAGCTGTGCAGGTTACTGCAGTTCCTTTGTTTCTTTTATTTATTTATTTTAAAACAGACCTATGAAAATTTATTGTTAGGAAGGAAAAAACCAGGAAACTTCACAGTCAGCAGCCATCATCCAAGCCTAACTTCATTCCATGGAAATTCAGAGACTGCAAATACTCCACAGGTTACTGACTAACAGACATTCACTTTTATACAAAAGTTGCGGGAAGCACTGATCAAACTTCACAATAAACCTAGAAGAGAGGCAGAGTGCCCTAAAAAAGGTATTAGCTAGATGGCATGAAACCATTTTTTCAAAGGTTAATGAATATTTTCACTAGATCTGCATCTTCCACAAAGGCCATTGAATATTTTCTGTACATCTGCATTTTTCTCTAAAAGGGTGGACAGAAGAAGTCTCTCCTAACCTTCAAGGTAAGTCAAAGAAGATACACCACAGAGCACAATGATTTTGTGAAGCATAACAACTTCTATTGACCTAGGAGTGTATTTCAGATTGTTTTAATTTGGCTTAAGCTTTAAACTACACAGTTTCAAAGGAAATATGATAATGATCACTTCTATCCTTGGAAGTTTCTTCACCTACTCTTGCTTGATACTCAGATGTCCCATTTATTTTGCACAAACACCCAGAAAACACAACTTATTACCTTTCTGATATTATTAGCACTGACAAAATAACTCTCAAAGATGAGTGCTAAGTAGAGGTGAATGTTGCAAAAATTACCATTTCTGGAAGACTGTGAAAAGGGAAAACCACAATAGAAATTAACGGTGTTCATCAGCTGGAACACATGAAAAGAAACAAAAATCACTGCATCAGACAGCATTTATATAACTTTCAGCCAAAGTTACAGGGTCAGCCTCTGAAAAGACATGCTGAGAAACGAAAGTACAACCACCATGTCAGGAAACTCAATAATTATAACTTCAGGGACTAGTGGAAGAATCAGAGCAAGAGAAATCTCAAGCTACCAAAATTAAAATATGATCCTGAACAATCTTTGTCAGCTTTTAAAAACAGGTAGAATTCTTCCTTTTTGCTACAGTTCCTGTATATGGGAGGAGAGAAATAAATAGTACATACATATACATGCACACATACAAATACACAGAACCCACTGTCCCTGGCAGACAGAGAAGAACTTGAGGCTGGTACGTGCAATCCCTTACACAATTTTGTGAAAGGAAATGTAGCAAAATAACTGTAATACAATGGTGAGAAAATTAGCTTTGTATCCTGACGACATTCTTGGATGCCAGAGGCTGAAGACAATCCAGAAGAAGTGGGAAGGGTAAAATAAAGTAGCTACAGCTGCTTTGCCGTCTGCAATGGGGCCATACTTGGAGCAAACCAAACTCAAAGATTAATCTATTTTGCACTGTCATCCTCCTGTATACCACAGAAAACACAAATTGTGTGTCACTAAATCTTGTAGTAACTACGTCAATGAAAAAAGCTAGTGGGCATTTAGGGTATTAAGCTTATTGTAGCCTATGTACTAACTGCAGATCAGAAGCCTGGTTTTCAGACCACTCATTTCCCTTTCACTGCAATGCAAAGAATATGGTTCAGAAAAGGGAGAAGAAATTGAATCCTTTCAAGAATATTTCAAGAAAATTGGGCTACCTAGCTTCTGTATGCAAATTATAAATTCCTTCTGACAACTTCAGGGTGCTATTGTAAGCCCATCTAGAGACAGAACTGCAAAGTGACAAGGTATCATCTCTATAACTTATGTGTTTATTTACTTATGCAGTCCATACATTTAGCTTTCCTAACACAGTTAAATCAATAATGCTAATAAACACAGGAAATATCCAGAGTCAGTCAATTTTCTTAATATATTTTCAGAGTTCCATTTTCTTCCAGTGTTAGAATTCCTGTTTATAGTGTAAATGCTATTAATTATGACAATAACAAGGAAACAAATACATGTTTCCCCCTTTAAATACATAAACAAGCTCAATAACATACCAAGTGGTGGTGGGTGATGTTTATCTTCTGGTACAAATTTGCTAATGGCATGCACAACAAAGTGCTATTAACATAAGTTTGCAGTTGAAATCCTTGCTTTCTACTGTGAGACAAGAAAAGGACTCTAAAGACTTTTCCTGACTTCACCATTATCTGCTGAAAATATTGATGTTTCCAAAGCACAGAACAGGAGATAGATTTGGGAAAAGGATGGAAACAAGGTTTAAAGGCAAGTATTTGGAAACTGATATGGGAGGTTTAATAAAAATGCTGCTATGTCAAACACGGTTAGAAAATAATAGAGTTGGCACCTGGACAACTTCTGGAACTTCATTTGAGGCCTACGTCTTTCTGTAAACAGCACAGCACTGGGATGAAGCTCCAGCGGTGCTTCGTTCACAAGCTCATTTTCTATTCTTCTAACAATGCACCTTAATTCCAATTTGATGAGTGTTCCTGCCAGCAACATATTTTCATTTTCCTAAAGCTCTGTCTGGGGACTTCTGAGAGCTGACAGTGCTGTTTTAGGGCCAATTTCTTGCAGTCATTGCTACTTATTCCCTTTCACACAGCCTTGCCAAAATGCACAGTTCATACTATGGCGCTGTCCTGACTGAATCTAAATTAATTCTTTCTATTTGAGTTTTGCTGCTACAGCCGCAAATTTTAGTAACTATCTCCCCAAGGAACTTTATTATGTCATTCATTCTATTAAGGGGACAAAATTAGCTTTACTTACTGGTAAATGCTGATTAAAGCTTCTGAGGGCTAACAAGTTAGAAAGGTTCTGGATTTTAAATCGTGACCTTCCACAATTATGTGCTAGAATAACCCTAAAAGTTACAGTGCTCTTTAGGACCAAAATATTAAATTTAAAATTTTATAAAAGCAGATCGAACACTGCTCATAAAATGCTTTGTAGTACTATTTTTTAATATATACTGAAGCTTTTGTCCTTCTATACCACATAATTCTATTCTTCAGACTTCTCCACATTCTAACTTCCTGCTACTCTTCTCTTGCTAGACTTAATATTCTAACAGTTCTTTGTCCTCAGAGTCCTCTTCCCAATCATTATTTAATCTCTGATTTTATTTCCACGCCTTTCTGTCAAGAAATGCATTTCTGTTCTTCCTCGCAATGCCTTCTGCATGTTTTCATTGTACTAATTTTCATTTCTGTAACACCACTATACCAGCAATTCTTACATTCAGAGATAGTGATTACATTCTCCAGTGACTATTATTACATTTCCCCAGCTTCTACCTACAAGGACAAGCAAGGCTTGGTCAAACCCACAACTTTGGTTTCAAAGTCTGCCAAAGATCTAAGATAAAAAAGTAATATAATATATCCTTCAAAAAAGAATTGTAATGAAAGGTCCATCTTCCAGCTGCCCACATTTTTAAGAACATATAGATACTGCAATTTAGAATCGCCCTAAATACAGGGAAAGACAGACTGATAAAGAGAGTCTGATCCATCAGATAGGATGCCTGATCAGTGAGACATATTAGTTGAAAAGATTACTAGCATCACTTTGCTGAGTGGTCAAAAGCCAGAAGCCAGTCAGTATTGAAACACTTACGGTCAGTGTCTGTGTGGCAGACAAACACTGCAATGACAGCATATGCACAAGTAATCACTATTAGGTGTAATCCAGTTAGTGCATGTACTTAGAGCCCTAAATACATGGTGTAAGGACTTCAGAATGATCTAGCAACTAGCATGCATAGGTGTAACTAACAGAGCCTAATCACCAGCCCAAGGCCACTTGCATCTTCCATGCTAGGAATAATCTGTACTAGACACAATATAGTAGGGAACATGCTCACAGACAGAAAAATAGCAGGCACAATACATATATGCAGAGAGAATGATGAAGAAGCAACCCAAGATCCTGTACAAAGAAGCAGCAGTAAACAGAGGCACGATGCATTCTCATCCTCTCTGAGATACAATATGGTAGTAGCAGCTGTCCTCATCTAGGAGTTCGTCCAGCCTACTGACTGCAGAAAAACAAGGGTAAAACAAGTAACATCCAAGCCATCAAAAAAACCAAACCACCCAACTCATTAGACCTTTGCATCAGCACCCAGCTAATGCTATCCTATGAAATACAGTACACAAGAAATTCAGATAAGACTCGGCAGTAGGTTTACTTCCCAAATACATTAAAAAAATTAATTACATACTATTTTATAACATCTTCAATATCAGTGGCTGTTAAACTTATCATGATAAGGTCTGCTAGAGAGAGCACGGTCTGTATAACTGTGAATGAGAAGGCAGGCAGCAAGCATGAGCTTGATGGGGTATACCCGGCAACCTCCCTCTTAGGATGCTCAAATTTGCTGCTGGTCTCCAACCGTTCTGCCTGTGGCAGTGTCACTTTCCCGAGTTCCCACTGAGAACATTATTTATGAGACCTTCTTGGGGAAAAAAAAAAAAAACAAAAACAAAAACAAAAAAACAACAAACATAAGTATATTACAGCTAAACAGCAATGCTTTGTGTTCCTTGATACATATTTTTCAGAACACTGATTCTGAACACTAAGTTTCAGTTTCCAGAGGTTAGCTACACGAAATACCATAAAGCTGTCTAACATTTCCCTCTACTAATCCTTTTACCTAACTTTTAATAGGGCTTTAAATCTTTATTAAACTTTGATATTAATACATTTGATCTTCTGCTGGATGCTAAATTTTCTCCTCTCATTATTTTACTGGCAACATCTGTGTTCAGTAAATTGGAATTCTCTGAACAGGGTTACATTGTATTAATAAGCCAACATCTCCTGGTCCTGATGTTTAATTCATTGTTTTTTATTAGTGTATTTCCAGAAGAAGATTTAATTTGTACGTATTAAGCACACCAACCACATGGCCTCACACTCAGGATGCATTTCATTAAGCGTAATCCTTAGTAATGAATCTCTTCATATCTCTCATACAAAACACTCCTCCCCACTTTTCATTCCACCTCAGATGCTTCTTGAGAAACTTAATCAAATTTATTAGCAAGCTAAAACTTCCCGTTGTGGTATGAGGTAACTATCTTCACTGTATATACATTTCCACTCACCCCATGCATCACCATTATTACTCCAGCAATAAATGAATAAAGGAATAAAGGGAGCTAAAGGAATGCTCTGTCCCTCAGCTTCAATATTTGCCAATTGCTGCAGGATTTACTGACAGACCTGAGACTGGGGTGTGAAGTTCTCTCTCTCATGTGACCAACTTTACCTTCATGCTATTAATTATCTCTTTATTTCCTACACATCATGCAGCTGCAAAGGAGGTGCAATCTTAAGATAATAAGAAAATTACCTTTTAGGAGAAATATAATGTCTCACTAACGTACACAAACTGGAATAAAGGAAATTAATCATCTATTTACTTACAGTGCATGTTTAGCATTTCCATGGGTTTGTGTATCAAGTCTTGATTACAGGATTATGAGGGCCTGTTTTTAGCTAATCTGGTTTTAATGAACGTGTGCTTGCCAGCCTGGTGTCCCTATCTCCATCAATTTTACCCCATTCACAATATTTTAATTTTACTCTGTGCCAAACTGCAAAACGGCTCATAAAACCCGAAGACAAGTAGTAAAAGTATTTTGTAAATCCTAATATAAAACTTTAATTAAGGAAAGCATTTAAGCACATGCCTGATTTTATGCCAAGACTTAAGCACATGTGAAATTAGTCTTAAGCATTATGTTGAATTGGACTCCATGTATCATTAACAGTTTGAATTGAATTGCAACAAAATAGTCATTCATGTTACACAACTCCTGTCTTCAGTAAGTCATCAATTTTTGAGCCAGGGTTATCCCTATAGCTACAACCAGACTAAACAGTCAAGGCAAACGATCATGATAACAAAAAGCATGCTTGCGCCCAACGATGGGATAACTGGTGTACTATTCTCTGTAATAAAATGCTGTTAAGAGTAAGAAATCCTCGGGGAATTCCTTCGGAAATTACTGAAGGCCACAGTAAGCTAAATTCTAAATAGAGTTTGAAAAGCTTTTGGTGCTACTTCAACTGTGCAGTAAGCAAAAAGAGAAGACAATGTTGAGCAGCCTTCTGCTCATCCCTTATTCTAGAACCAGACCTGTGCCAGACCCATCTAACAAGTAACACCAGGCAACTAAGGACTCTCCAATCATGTGTGAATCTAGACAGATCCCCAGGACAAGAAAGAAGTTCCTGTAAAAGGGTACTGAAGCTCCAGAGAGAAGCCCATACAATGGGGAAATCTTCCAATGGTTATTTAAGAGTTTTAGGGAAACTCAGTAATAAGAGAGTAGAACTGCATTTCTCCAACATCTCAGAAAACTGACTTCAATGTCCTGCCACACTTGTTCAAAACACTGTAGCTTTATGGCAGATGGTAAAATGTTTACTTATTCCATCAGACAAAATTCTGAAATTCCTGATATGGTGTCATCTTTGAGTGACATCTACATTTTGCATAACTAATTTAAGTCTCTATGCAAAACTTTCATCTATTCCACAGCAAGAAAAAACAAAACAAAACAAAACAATCTCTTGTTCATAAAAGAAAAGTGATAGGGGTAGTATACAAGAACCATGCAGCCAGGAGAAAAATATTTTAATTCCAAGTCTGCACAAATTTGATATTAATTCTAGATTATTTGATTGTACACAGGCTTCTGAGACAGACTGGTTGGATTAAAGGGCTATTATGGAACTGACTGCAAATGTGTTTTTCCAGTTGAGAAAAAGAAGCTGCTTAAGGTGGAGACTAATAACTATTTCGAAAGCTGTTGCCCTGCACTGGGATGATCTCTCGCCTTTCAATGTTAATTTTTGAATTAATATTTTAAATGTTTGTTTATATTGAACCTTTAAATCACCTGACTATGAGTTTGGCAGATCCCTTATAACTTGCGTGACAGCTTAATATGAGGTCCTGTAGAAAATTACTGGTGTCTGGAGGCCTCCCCTAAAAGGCTCTGGAGCAAGCAAAGTAAAACTCAGAAACACTCGAGGTGGTTGTTCTGATGGTGGTCCCAGACTGACCAGCAACATAAGTTAAACTCAATTTCAAACACTGTTTGCATTTTTTTTTAATAGTATCTTAACTCCAAGAAGATCCAGTCAGGAGCAGAGCCAACACCAGGATGTGTACCAGCTGTGCTACCAACTCCATCTTATTTCTGCCAGGAAGGGATCTCTATGAGGAAATAATTTTTTCTATCCTTCACATCTGTTTGCTCTGTCACATCACTGCTTTCATTTCCAATGATACAATAGGAAAGGAAATAGGGAGAAAATTTACCGATATGCAAAAAGCCTATAAGCTAAAGATGAACATTTATGAAAGTAAATTCCCCAAAATGTCCAACTCTCCCGGTGACTAATGAAACCAGGGTAATCCAATCAGTCACTGTCAAATGTCTAACAATATTTCAAGATACAAATTCATGTGATTGGATTAAAACATTTAACAGACTTTTGCTTTCAAATGTAAGAATAAAATTAGCAAGTGTACTTATTAATTCATAAAGAAACCACTTAGCTTTAAGTGGCATATGGCTGTGCCAAAATATGGCAGATCTGATGACCTGACCTATGATTAAAATTATGAGCTACATTCGTTTACTCTAAATTTTTTAAATGATAAATCTTTGTATCCCTTTGTTACAAAGACAAGAGGTTAGCTCATGTACTCAGAAGCAGAACAGTATTATCTCATCTAGAGGATGAAGCAAAGATACAACATAAGGAAATATTTTTTAAAAATTTAAATGTCAAGTTACCTAAGTAAGATACTTAAAGCAAACTGTGTCTGGCAATTCATACACTTGCATATTTTCTACTATAGAGCAATTAAACTTCACCAGTTCCCTTGTTCTCCATAGTAAAAGAAAAGGAAAGCTATTATCAAACTGACTACACCATTCCATTAAATGCAGCAGAACATGATCTTACTTGCCCAGATACAATTCCTCAGCAAACCATCTAAATAAAGAGCCTCCAGATAAATATCTGTGTAAACAACCTCAGTTTCACGCTTCTTTTGCTGCATTGTAAAGGCTGCTGGTAAAACAATGTGAAAACCAAGAAAGAGCTAACTGACAAAGCCTGGCGTAAAGGGGGAGCAGGGAGTTACCTGCACTCAAGAGGCACCCTGAGCAGCACTGCTGTGCAGCCCTTGTGCAGCACAGGCCATGGGGAGCACCATCTCTCGCCCATGCACGCTCTGTTGTGCACAGACAACCCCTGCAGAAGGGCAGCGTGCCCAGGGGCCTCTGCCCCAGCAGCCCCCAAAAGGAACAGGCTCCTGTGGACTTGCTCTCGCTCTCTCCTAGGATGGCTTCTCTTTGTAGGGCTCCAGGTGAAGTGGAATAAATCTCACTAAATTAGTTTTACTCGGGGAAAAATATTGAGGCTTTATAAACAAACCAACCAACTCATCGTAAAAAGTCATCATCTGAAGTGTCAGAACCACTAATGAAAGCAAAGTAATTAATTGTGCTGTGACAGATAGTC
Source organism: Pterocles gutturalis (assembly GCF_000699245.1). NCBI lineage: Eukaryota > Metazoa > Chordata > Aves > Pterocliformes > Pteroclidae > Pterocles > Pterocles gutturalis. The sequence continues at coordinate 10,096 of NW_010110738.1, forward strand.
ACTGCCAATACCTGTATTAATTCTGCACATGCATGCACAGAACTTAGGTACATCCTATAAAGCCCACGTTCTTTTTGTACAGGCCCTGTTCCTTTTTCTCCCAAGCAAGATAAACAACAGTGAGCATGGATGATGGTTATGAACAAAATCTCTATGGCTTCAAAAAAACATTTAATTGTGTAAGACGTTCATCTCATTTCAATGTTAACTGCTGCCTGTGAGGACAAATATAATCAGCTTTGGGCTTCATCTGTGCTTTGTTTTTTAACTAAAAGTGAATGTAATGTATGCAAAAACTGCTGGTTGGCTTAGCCTCTCTCGGGAAAGACAGCCATGGGCTTTGAAAACAGAGTCAGTCCCTTGCCTGTCTCAGTAAGATGTAAGACAGGCCACCTGAAAGGAAGAGGTAATCTTGCTGAAAAAAGCAGGAGGAGGTGAGTAAAGCCCCCACCCCCAAAAATGGGCTGAGGGAGGCACAGAGACAGACAGAGTGAAGCAGGGACACTTGAGGCTGAGAGCTGCAGCAGAGAAGCCCCTGTAAGGACAGCTGCCTGGCTGGCAATGCTTAACATCAGCAAGTGCAAACCACCCAACCGGCAGAACACCACAGCCCCAGGTTTGGAAACGTGAGGGAAGTTCCAGGGAAGACAAACTCAGACAGAGGGACAACCAGCCTATGAAGAGGGCTGAGGAAAAGCAGCATAGGGAAGGAACACATTCTATTAAATTTTTTTTCCTGAAGAAAAATTTCCTCAAACATTTTCATTTTTGGGTGAAATAAGTCCAATTGAGACGACTGCATTAAAAAGCATTTTTCAGTAATTTTTGCTTCTTAAAAAACTTCTCTGTACTTCAAGTTTATTTATAATTAAACCATTTTAAAAAATAAAACCATAAACTACCTTTCTTACTACCAGTGACAATAAAATGCAAAGGATTACCTGCTTGTAATGAGATGGATAGGTTTTGTTCTGGCAGTGTGCACAGGAATTAAATATCACTGAAAGAACCTAACGTCCCTGCATATGCTAACAAGAGATATCAATGACGGGGAAAGCTTTGCCTTTATAAGACAATCTGGGCCATTGAAAAGGGAGATGTAGCATACTGCCATGTCAGAAGCATCACTGGCACTGGAAGCACCCAAGCTCTCCTTTGCCAACACTTCTCAACTCTGGCTTGGAATGAAGCATCCATAATGTGAGATAATCATTCAACTACCCTATCCTTTTTCCCTATAGAAAAATCCAATAAAAAGTATCCATTAATTTTCAGTTAGTGTTTTTTTGTTATGTCAGTATTTGATTACTTCCAATGCCTTGACTCAACATCTTTTTCAGATCAGTTCTCAGAACAACTAAAGAAACCAGTAATTTTTGATGGATAATAAATCCAGAAACAAAAATTACTCCAGCTAAAATCCGACCAAGGTAAAGCAAATTAACTACTCTCTAACTTCTACTGGACACTATTCTCCTCAGTAACAAAGAAGGTTCTTGCTGCTTATTACCTAATGGGTAACATACATCTCTTTCAGTAG